>NW_027649961.1:7500-45000 GCF_965287045.1 Carcharhinus amblyrhynchos | reverse complement strand
AGGTCTCAGTGTCTCTGCATCTCTGCGTCTCAGTGTCTCTGCGGCTCAGTGTCTCAGCGTCTCAGTTACTCTGCGTCTCTGGGGCTCAGCGTCTATGCGCCTCAGAGTCTCTGCATCTCATGGTCTCTGTGTCTCTGGGTCTCAGTGTCTCAGCGTCTCTGCGTCTCAGAGTCTCTGCGTCACTGCATCTCAGCGTCTCTGCGTCACAGGGTCTCCTCGTCTCTACGCCTCAGAGTCTTTGCGTCTCAGAGTCTCTGCATCTCTGCGTCTCAGCGTCTCTGCGTGTCAGTGTCTCAGGGTCTCTGCGTCTTTGGGTCTCAGCGTCTCTGCGTCTCAGAGTCTCAGCGTCTCAGAGCCTCTGCGTCTCTGCGACTCTGGGTCTCAATGTCTCTGCGTCTCAGTGCCTCTGGGTCTCAGTGTCTCTGCGTCTCAGTGTCTCTGGGTCTCAGTGTCTCTGGGTCTCAGGGTCTCTGCGTCTCAGGGTCTCTGCTTCTCTTAGTCTCAGAGTCCCCGAGTCTCTGCATCTATGCATCTCCTGGTCTCAGTGTCTCTGCGTCTCAGTGCCTTTGCGTCTCAGAGTCTCAGTGTCTCTGCGTCTCTGGGTCTCTGAGTTTCTGCGTCTCTGCATCTCTGGGTCTCAGGGTTTCCGCGTCTCAGGTTCTCTGTGTCTCTGCGTCTAAGCGTCCCTGCATCTCAGTGTCTCCGCTTCTCTGCGTCTCAGAGTCCCTGGGTCTCAGTGTCTCTGCGTCTCAGCGTCTCTGGGTACCAGGATCTCTGCCTCTCAGCGTCTCTGGGTCTCAGGGTCTCAGGGTCTCTGCGTCTCTGCGTTCTGCTTCTCTGCGTCTCAGAGCCCCTTAGTCTCAGTGTCTCTGCGTCTCTGGGTCACAGGGTCTCTGGGTCTCAGGTTCTCTTCGTCTCTGCGTCTATGCGTCCCTGCGTCTCAGGGTCTCTGCTTCTCTGCGTCTCTGCGACTCAGTGTCTCTGCATCTCAGCATCTCTGCATCTCTGGGTCTCAGTTTCTCTGCGTCTCTGCATCTCAGAGTCTCTGCGTCTCAGCGTCTGTGGGTCTCAGGGTCTCAGAGTCTCTGCGTCTCTGCTTCTCTGCGTCTGTACGTCTATGCGTCCCTGCGTCTCAGGGTCTCTGCTTCTCTGCGTCTCAGAGTACCTTGGTCTCAGTGTCTCTGTGTCCCTGGGTCCCAGGGTCTCTGCGTCTCAGAGGCTCTGCGTCTCAGTGTCTCTGCATCTCCTTCTCACGGCGTCTCTGCGTCTCAGAGTCTTTGCGTCTCAGAGTCTCTGCATCTCTGCGTCTCAGTGTCTCTGCGTGTCTGCGTCTCTGGGTCTCTGCGCCTCAGCGTCTCAGCATCTCTGGGTCTCAGTGTCTTTGCGTCTCTGCATCTCAGAGTCTCTGCGTCTCCGAGTCTCTGGGTCTCAGTGTCTCCACGTCTCAGTGTCTCAGGGTCACTACGTCTCTGCATCTCTGGGTCTCTGGGTCTGAGCGTCTCTGCGTCTCAGAGTCTCTGCATCTCAGGTTCTCTGGGTCTCAGTGTCTCAGATTCTCTGAGTTTCTGCGTCTATGTGTCTCTGCGTCTCTTGGTCCCAGGGTCTCTGCGTCTCAACGTCTCTGCGTGTCAGTGTCTCAGGGTCTCTGCGTCTCTGCGTCTCTACGTCTCTGCGTCTCTACGTCTCTGCGTCTCAGGGTCTCTGGTTCTCAGTGTCTCTGCGTCTCAGAGTCTCTGGGACTCCCTGTCTCTGTATCTCCGGGTATTGCGTCTCTGCGTCTCTGAGTCTCTGCGTCTCCGCGTCTCAGCGTCTCTGGGTCTCTGGGTCTCAGTCTCTACGTCTCATGGTCGCTGCGCCTCTGCGACTCTGGGTCTCAGTGTCTTTGCGTCTCAGGGTCTCTGAGTCTCTGCGTCTCAGCTTCTCTGCGTCTCAGCGTCTCAGTGTCTCAGAGTCTCTGCGTCTCAGTGTCTCTACACCTCTGCGTCTCAGAGTCTCTGAGTTTCTGCGTCTCTGTGTCTCAGTGTGTCTGCGTCTCTGCGTCACTGGGTCTCAGTGTCTCGCCGTCTCACTGTCTGTGCGTCTCTGCGTGTCAGTGTCTCAGGGTCTCTGCGTCTCAGCGTCCCAGCGTCTCTGCATCTCAGAGTCTCAGCGTCTCTGCGTCTCAGCGTCACTGCGTCTCAGCGTCTCTGCGTCTCTGCGTGTCTCCATTTCAGCGTCTCAGCGTCTCTGGTTCTCAGTGTCTCTGCGTCTCAGTGTCTCTGCGTCTCAGAGCCTCTGCGTCTCAGTGTCTCTGCGTCTCTGCGTCACTGGGTCTCAGTGTCTCGGCGTCTCAGTGTCTCTGAGTCTCTGCGCCTCTGCGTCTCACCATCTCAGCGTCTCAGAGTCTCAGAGTCTCTGCGTCTCACTGTCTCTGCGTCTCAGTGTCTCTGCGTCTCTACGCCTCTGCGTCTCAGAGTCTCTGCGTCTCAGCGTCTCGGCGACTCAGTGTCTCAGATTCTCTGAGTTTCTGCGTCTATGCGTCTCTGCGTCTCCTGGTCCCAGGGTCTCTGCGTCTCAGCGTCTCTGCGTGTCAGCGTCTCAGCGTCTCTGCGTCTCTGCGTCTCAGAGTCTCAGCGTCTCTGGTTCTCAGTGTCTCTGCGTCTCAGTGTCTCAGTGTCTCAGTGTCTCTGAGTCTCTGCCTCTCAGAGACTCTGCATCTCTGCGTCTCTGCGTCTCTGCGTTCCGCGTCTCAGCGTCTCTGGGTCTCAGTCTCTCTGCATCTCAGAGACTCTGAGTTTCTGGGTCGCTGCGTCTCTGCGTCTCAGTTTCTCTACGCCTCTGCGTCTCAGAGACACTACGCCTCTGTGTCTCAGGTTCTCTGCGTCCCTGCGTCTCAGGGTCTCTGCTTCTCTGCATCTCAGCGTCTCTGGGTCTCAGTGTCTCTGCGTCTCAGCGTCTCTGGGTACCAGGATCTCTGCCTCTCAGCATCTCTGGGTCTCAGCGTCTCAGGGTCTCTGCGTCTCAGGTTCTCTGTGTCTCTGCGTCTATGCGTCCCTGCATCTCAGGGTCTCCGCTTCTCTGCATCTCAGAGTCCCTGGGTCTCAGTGTCTCTGCGTCTCAGCGTCTCTGGGTACCAGGATCTCTGCCTCTCAGCATCTCTGGGTCTCAGGGTCTCAGTGTCTCTGCATCTCAGAGTCTCTGCATCTCTGGGTCTCTGGGTCTCAGCGTCTCTGCGTCTCAGAGTCTCTGCATCTCAGAGTCTCTGCTTCTCAGGTTCTCTGGGTCTCTGCGTCTCAGCGTCTCTGCGTCTCTGCGTCTCTACGTCCCTGCGTCTCAACGTCTCTACGTCCCTGCGTCTCAGCGTCTCTGCGTGTCAGTGTCTCAGGGTCTCTGCGTCTCAGCATTTCTGCGTCTCTGCGTCTCTACGTCTCTGCGTCTCAGCATCTCTGCGTCCCTGCGTCTCTGCGTCTCTGGTTCTCAGTGTCTCTGCGTCTCAGTGTCTCTGCGTCTCAGGGTCTCTGCTGCTCTGATTCTCAGAGTCCCTGAGTCTATGCATCTATGCATCTCCCGGTCTCAGTGTCTCTGCGTCTCAGTGCCTCTGCGTCTTTGCGTCTCTGGGACTCAGTGTCTCTGCGTCTCCGGGTCTTGCGTCTCTGCGCCTCAGAGTCTCTGCCTCTCAGAGACTCCACGTCTCTGAGTCTCTACGTCTCTGGGTCTCTGCGTCTCCGTGTCTCAGCGTCTCATAGAACATAGAACATAGAACATTACAGCGCGGAACAGGCCCTTCGGCCCACAATGTTGCGCCGACCAGTCTTATTTTTAAAAAAAAAACATTGACCCACTAATCTAAACCACTCCTTTTTCGTCCATAAACCTATCCACCAATCTCTTAAACGCCCCCAAACTAGGCGCATTTACAACTGCAGCAGGCAGGGCATTCCAGTCCCTCACCACCCTCTGGGTAAAGAACCTACCCCTGACATCCGTCCTATAACTACCCCCCCTTAATTTAAAGCCATGCCCCCTCGTGCTAGATTTCTCCATCCGAGGAAACAGGCTATCACCATCCACCCTATCTAAACCTCTAATCATCTTATATGTTTCTATAAGATCCCCTCTTAGCCACCTTCTTTCCAGTGAAAACAACCCCAAATCCCTCAGTCTCTCCTCATAGGACCTCCCCTGCATACCAGGCAACATCCTGGTAAACCTCCTCTGCACCCTCTCCAAAGCCTCCACATCCTTCCTGTAATGTGGGGACCAAAACTGCACACAGTACTCCAAGTGCGGCCGCACCAGAGTCTGGGTCTCAGTCTCTACGTCTCATGGTCTCTGCGTCTCTGCGACTCTGGGTCTCAGTGTCTTTGCGTCTCAGGGTCTCTGCGTCTCTGCGTCTCTACGCCTCTGCGTCTCAGAGTCTCTGAGTTTCTGGATCTCTGCATCTCTGGGTCTAAGTGTCTCTGCGTCTCTGCGTCACTGGGTCTCAGTGTCTCGGCGTCTTAGTGTCTCTGAGTCTCTGCGCCTCTGCGTCTCACCGTCTCAGCGTCTCAGAGTCTCTGCGTCTCACTGTCTCTGCGTCTCAGTGTCTCTGCATCTCTACGTCTCTGCGTCTCAGAGTCTCAGCGTCTCTGTGTCTCAGTGTCTCTGCGTCTCAGTGTCTCAGTGTCTCTGCATCTCTACGCCTCTGCGTCTCAGGGTCTCTGCGACTCAGTGTCTCAGCGTCTCAGGGTCTCAGCGGTCTTGCGTCTCAGTATCACTGCGTCTCTGAGTTTCAGCCTCTGCGTCTCAGCGTCTCTGCTTCTCAGAGTCTGAGCGTCTCTGCGTCTCTGGTTCTCAGTGTCTATGCGTCTCAGCGTCTCTGGTTCTCAGTGTCTCTGCGTCTCAGTGTCTCTGCATCTCAGTGTCTCTGCATCTCTGCGTCTCTGCGTCTCTGCGTCTCCGCGTCTCAGCGTCTCTGGGTCTCAGTCTCTCTGCGTCTCAGAGTCTCTGACTTTCTGCGTCTCAGTGTCTCTGCGTCTCAGTGTCTCTGCGTCTCAGGGTCTCTACGCCTCTGCGTCTCAGGGTCTCTACGCCTCTGCGTCTCAGGGTCTCTACGCCTCTGCGTCTCAGGGTCTCTACGCCTCTGCGTCTCTGGGTCTCTGCATCTCTGGGTCTCAGGGTCTCTGCGTCTGAGGTTCTCTGTGTCTCTGCGTCTATGCGTCCCTGCATCTCAGGGTCTCCGCTTCTCTGCGTCTCAGAGTCCCTGGGTCTCAGTGTCTCTGCATCTCAACGTCTCTGGGTCTCAGGGTCTCAGTGTCTCTGCGCCTCTGCGTTCTTCTTCTCTGCGTCTCAGAGCCCCTTGGTCTCAGTGTCTCTGCGTCTCAGTGTCTCTGGGTCTCAGTGTCTCTACGCCTTTGCGTCTCAGAGTCTCTGAGTCTCTGCGTCTCTGCGACTCAGCGTCTCAGCGTCTCTGCGTCTCAGCGTCTCAGAGTCTCTGCGTCTCAGTGTCTCTACGCCTCTGCGTCTCAGATTCTCTGAGTTTCTGCGTCTCTGCGTCACTGGGTCTCAGTGTCTCGCCGTCTCACTGTCTGTGCGTCTCTGCGTGTCAGTGTCTCAGGGTCTCTGCGTCTCAGCGTCCCAGCGTCTCTGCATCTCAGAGTCTCAGCGTCTCTGCGTCTCAGCGTCACTGCGTCTCAGCGTCTCTGCGTCTCAGCATCTCTGCGTCTCAGCATCTCTGCGTCTCTGCGTGTCTCCATTTCAGCGTCTCAGCGTCTCTGGTTCTCAGTGTCTCTGCGTCTCAGCGTCTCTGGTTCTCAGTGTCTCTGCATCTCAGTGTCTCTGCGTCTCAGTGTCTCTGCGTCTCTGCGTCACTGGGTCTCAGTGTCTCGGCGTCTCAGTGTCTCTGAGTCTCTGCGCCTCTGCGTCTCACCGTCTCAGCGTCTCAGAGTCTCTGCGTCTCACTGTCTCTGCATCTCAGTGTCTCTGCCTCTCTACGCCTCTGCGTCTCAGAGTCTCTGAGTCTCTGAGTCTCTGAGTCTCTGAGTCTCTGAGTCTCTGCGTCTCTGCGTCTCAGCGTCTCAGAGTCTCTGCGTCTCAGCGTCTCTGCGACTCAGTGTCTCAGATTCTCTGAGTTTCTGCGTCTATGCGTCTCTGCGTCTCTTGGTCCCAGGGTCTCTGCGTCTCAGCGTCTCTGCGTGTCAGTGTCTCAGGGTCTCTGCGTCTCTGCGTCTCTACGTCCCTGCGTCTCAGCGTCTCTACGTCCCTGCGTCTCAGCGTCTCTGCGTGTCAGTGTCTCAGGGTCTCTGCGTCTCAGCATTTCTGCGTCTCAGCATCTCAGCGTCTCTGCGTCTCTGCGTCTCTACGTCTCTGCGTCTCAGCATCTCTGCGTCCCTGGTTCTCAGTGTCTCTGCGTCTCAGTGTCTCTGCGTCTCAGGGTCTCTGCGTCTCAGGGTCTCTGCGTCTCAGGGTCTCTACGCCTCTGCGTCTCTGGGTCTCTGCGTCTCTGGGTCTCAGTGTCTCGGCGTCTCTGCGTCTGTGGGTCTCAGGGTCTCTGTGTCTCAGGTTCTCTGTGTCTCTGCGTCTATGCGTCCCTGCATCTCAGGGTCTCCGCTTCTCTGCGTCTCAGAGTCCCTGGGTCTCAGTGTCTCTGCGTCTCAGCGTCTCTGGGTCTCAAGGTCTCTGCGCCTCTGCGTTCTTCTTCTCTGCGTCTCAGAGCCCCTTGGTCTCAGTGTCTCAGCGTCTCTGCATCTCAGCCTCTCTGCATCTCAGCGTCTCTGCGTCTCAGCCTCTCTGCATCTCAGCGTCTCTGCGTCTCAGTGTTCCTGCGTCTCAGAGTTTCTGCATCTCTGCGTCTCTGCATCTCATGCTCTCTTGGTCTGTGCGTCTCTGGGTCTCTGCGTCTCAGCCTCTCTGCATCTCAGCGTCTCCGCGTCTCAGCGTCTCTGGGTCTCTGGGTCTCAGTCTCTACGTCTCATGGTCGCTGCGTCTCTGCGACTCTGGGTCTCAGTGTCTTTGCGTCTCAGGGTCTCTGTGTCTCAGTGTCTCTACGCCTTTGCGTCTCAGAGTCTCAGAGTCTCTGCGTCTCAGCATCTCAGAGTCTCTGCGACTCAGTGTCTCTGCTTCCCAGTGTCTCTGCGTCTCAGAGTCTCAGATTCTCTGAGTTTCTGCGTCGATGCGTCTCTGCGTCTCTTGGTCCCAGGGTCTCTGCGTCTCAGCGTCTCTGCGTCTCAGCGTCTCAGCGTCTCTGCATCTCAGAGTCTCAGCGTCTCTGATTCTCAGTGTCTCTGGTTCTCAGTGTCTCTGGTTCTCAGTGTCTCTGCGTCTCTGCGTCTCTGTGTCTCTGTGTCTCTGCGTTCCGCGTCTCAGCGTCTATGGGTCTCAGTCTCTCTGCATCTCAGAGTCTCTGAGTTTCTGTGTCGCTGCGTCTCTGCGTCTCAGGGTCTCTACGCCACTGCGTCTCAGAGTCTCTACGCCTCTGCGTCTCAGAGTCTCTACGCCTCTGCGTCTCTGGGTCTCTGCGTCTCTGCGTCTCAGGGTCTCTACGCCTCTGCGTCTCAGAGTCTCTACGCCTCTGTGTCTCAGGTTCTCTGCGTCCCTGCGTCTATGCGTCCCTGCGTCTCAGGGTTTCTGCTTCTCTGCGTCTCAGCGTCTCTGGGTCTCTGGGTCTCTGGGTCTCAGCGTCTCTGGGTCTCTGGGTCTCTGGGTCTCTGCATCTCTGGGTCTCAGGGTCTCTGCGTCTCAGGTTCTCTGTGTCTCTGCGTCTATGCGTCCCTGCATCTCAGTGTCTCTGCCTCTCAGCATCTCTGGGTCTCAGGGTCTCAGTGACTCTGCATCTCAGAGTCTCTGCGTCTCCGAGTCTCTGGGTCTCAGTGTCTCCACGTCTCAGTGTCTCAGGGTCACTACGTGTCTGCATCTCTGGGTCTCTGGGTCTCAGCGTCTCTGCATCTCAGAGTCTCTGCTTCTCAGGTTCTCAGTGTCTCAGATTCTCTGAGTTTCTGCGTCTATGCGTCTCTTGGTCCCAGGGTCTCTGCGTCTCAGCGTCTCTGCATGTCAGTGTCTCAGGGTCTCTGTGTCTCTACGTCCCTGCGTCTCAGCGTCTCTACGTCCCTGCGTCTCAGCGTCTCTGCGTGTCAGTGTCCCAGGGTCTCTGCGTCTTAGCGTCTCTGCGTGACAGTGTCTCAGGGTCTCTGCGTCTCAGCATCTCTGCGTCTCAGCATCTCTGCGTCTCTGCGTCTCTACGTCTCTGCGTCTCAGCATCTCTGCGTCCCTGCGTCTCAGCGTCTCTGCGTCTCTGGTTCTCAGTGTCTCTGGGTCTCAGTGTCTCTGCGTCTCAGGGTCTCTGCTTCTCTGAGTCTCAGAGTCCCTGAGTCTATGCATCTATGCATCTCCCGGTCTTAGTGTCTCTGCGTCTCAGTGCCTCTGCGTCTTTGCGTCTCTGGGACTCAGTGTCTCTGCGTCTCCGGGTCTTGCGTCTCTGCGCCTCAGAGTCTCTGCCTCTCAGAGACTCCGGGTCTCTGAGTCTCTGCGTCTCTGGGTCTCTGCGTCTCCGTGTCTCAGCGTCTCTGGGTCTCAGTCTCTACGTCTCATGGTCTCAGCGACTCTGGGTCTCAGTGTCTTTGCGTCTCATGGTCTCTACGCCTCTGCGTCTCAGAGTCTCTGAGTTTCTGCGTCTCTGCATCTCTGGGTCTAAGTGTCTCTGCGTCTCTGCGTCACTGGGTCTCAGTGTCTCGGCGTCTCAGTGTCTCTGAGTCTCTGCGTCTCACCGTCTCAGCGTCTCAGAGTCTCTGCGTCTCACTGTCTCTGCGTCTCACTGTCTCTGCGTCTCAGTGTCTCTGCATCTCTACGTCTCTGCGTCTCAGAGTCTCAGTGTCTCTGTGTCTCAGTGTCTCTGCGTCTCAGTGTCTCTGCGTCTCTGGGTCTCAGCGTCTCTATGTCTCAGTGTCTCTGCATCTCAGAGTCTCTGCTTCTCAGGTTCTCTGGGTCTCAGTATCTCAGATTCTCTGAGTTTCTGCTTCTATGCGTCTCTGCGTTTCTTGGTCCCAGGGTCTCTGCGTCTCAGGGTCTCTGCGTCTCTGCGTCTCTGGGTCTCTGGGTCTCAGTGTCTCGGCGTCTCTGGGTCTCAGGGTCTCAGCGTCTCTGGGTCTCTGCGTCTATGCGTCCCTGCATCTCAGGGTCTCCGCTTCTCTGCGTCTCAGAGTCCCTGGGTCTCAGTGTCTCTGCGTCTCAGCGTCTCTGGGTACCAGGATCTCTGCCCCTCAGCATCTCTGGGTCTCAAGGTCTCTGCGTCTCTGCGTTCTTCTTCTCTGCGTCTCAGAGCCCCTTGGTCTCAGTGTCTCAGCGTCTCTGTGTCTCAGCGTCTCTGTGTCTCAGCGTCTCTGTGTCTCAGCCTCTCTGCATCTCAGCGTCTCTGTGTCTCAGCGTCCCTGCGTCTCAGAGTTTCTGCATCTCAGCGTTTCTGCATCTCATGCTCTCTTGGTCTCTGCATCTCAGCGTCTCTGCGTCTCTGCGTCTCAGCATCTCAGAGTCTCTGCAGCTCAGAGTTTCTGCGCCTCAGCGTCTCTGCATCTCAGCGTCTCTGCATCTCATGCTCTCTTGGTCTCTGTGTCTCAGAGTCTCTGCGTCTCAGCGTGCCTGCGTCTCTACGTCTCGGCGTCTCTGCACCTCAGACTCTCAGAGTCTGCGTCTCTGAGTCCCAGAGTCTCAGAGTCTCAGCATCTCTGCGTCTCAGCGTCTCTGCGTCTCAGCATCTCTGCGTCTCTGCGTCTCAGAGTCTCTGCGTCTCAGCGTCTCTGAGTCTCAGAGTCTCAGAGTCTCTGCGTCTCAGCATCTCTGCGTCTCAGCGTCTCTGCGTCTCTGCATCTCAGAGTCTCTGCATCTCAGTGCCTCTGCGTCTCAGCGTCTCTGTGTCTCTGCATCTCAGAGTCTCTGCATCTCAGCGTCTCTGCGTCTCAGCGTCTCAGAGTCTCTGTGTCTCTGCGTCTCAGAGTCTCTGCATCTCAGCGTCTCTGCGTCTCAGAGTCTCTGTGTCTCTGCGTCTCAGAGTCTCAGAGTCTCAGAGAGTCTGCGTCTCACCGTCTCTGCGTCTCACCGTCTCTGTGTCTCAGCGTCTCTGCATCTCAGTGTCTCTGCATCTCAGAGTCTCTGCGTCTCAGCGTCTCTGCGTCTCAGACTCTCTGCGTCTCTGCATCTCTGCGTCTCAGCGTCTCAGAGTCTCAGAGTCTCAGAGTCTCAGAGTCTCTGCATCTCAGCATCTCTGCGTCTCAGCGTCTCTGCGTCTCAGAGTCTCTGCATATCAGCGTCTCTGCATCTCAGAGTCTCTGTGTCTCTGCGTCTCTGCATCTCAGAGTCTCTGCGTGTCAGAGTCTCTGCGTCTCAGAGCCTCTGTGTCCCTGTGTCTCAGAGTCTCTGCGTCTCAATTTCTCTGCATCTCAGCATCTCTGCATCTCAGAGTCTCTGCCTCTCAGAGTCTCTGCGTCTCAGTGTCTCTGCATCTCAACATCTCTGCGGCTCAGAGTCTCTGCGTGTCAGTTTCTGCGTCTCTGCGTCTCAGAGTCTTTGCGTCTCAGTGTCTCTGCGTCTCAGAGTCTCAGAGTCTCAGAGCCTCTGCATCTCAGAGTCTCTGGGTCTGACAGTCTCTGTGTCTCTGCATCTCAGATTCTCTGCATCTCTGCATCTCTGCATCACTGCGTCTCAGCGTCTCTGCGTCTCAGAGTCTCTGCGTCTCAGAGTCTCTGCGTCTCAGAGTCTCTGCGTCTCAGAGTCACTCTGCCTCAGCGTCTCTGCATCTCAGCGTCTCAGAGTCTCTACGTCTCAACATCTCTGCAACTCAGAGTCTCGGCGTCTCAGAGTCTCCGCGTCTCAGTGTCTCTGCGTCTCAGCATCTCAGAGTCTCTGCGTCTCAGAGTCACTCCGCCTCAGCGTCTCAGAGTCTCTACGTCTCAACGTCTCAGCATCTCTGCGACTCAGAGTCTCGGCGTCTCAGAGTCTCAGCATCTCAGTGTCTCTGCATCTCAGAGTCTCTGCATCTCAGAGTCCCTGCGTCTCAGAGTCTCGGCATCTCAATGTCTCTGCTTCACAGAGTCTCTGCGTCTCGGTGTCTCAGCATCTCTGTGTCTCAGCGTCTCTGCGTCTCAGAGTCTTTGCATCTCAGAGTCTCTGCGTCTCAGAGTCTCTGCGTCTCAGCGTCTCAGAGCCTCAGAGTCTCTGCTTTTCAGAGTCTGTTCGTTTCAGTGTCTCTACCTCTCATAGTCTCTGCGTCTCAGAGTCTCTGCGTCTCAGAGTCTCTGCGTGTCTGCCTCTAAGAGTCTCTCTGTCTGAGCGTCTCTGCGTCTCAGAGTATCTGCGTCTCAGCGTCTCTGCATGTCAGAGTCTCTGTGTCACAGAGTGTCCGCGTCTCAGCATCTCAGATATCAGTCTCACAGTGTCTGTGTCTCCACGTCTCTGCATCTCAGAGCCTCTGCGTCACAACGTTTCTGCGTCTCAGCATCTCTGAGTCTCTGTGTCTCAGCGTCTCTGCATCTCAGCATCGCTGTGTCTCTGCGTCTCAGCGTCTCTGCGCCTCAGTGTCTCAGCGTTTCTGCGTCTCAGAGTGTCTGCGTCTCTGCGTCTCAGAGTCACTCCGCCTCAGCGTCTCTGCATCTCAGCGTCTCAGAGTCTCTACGTCTCAACATCTCAGCATCTCTGTGTCTCAGCGTCACTGCGTCTCAGCGTCTTTGCATCTCAACGTCTCTGACTCTCAGAGCCTCGGCGTCTCAGCGTCTCTGCGTCTCAGAGTCTCTGCGTTTCAAAGTCTCTGCGTCTCAACGTGTCTGCGTCGCAGCGTCTCTGAGTCTCAGCGTATCTGCGTCTCAGCATCTCAGCGTCTCTGCGTCTCAGAGTCTCTGTGTCTCAGCGTCTCTGCGTCTCTGTGTCTCAGCGTCTCTGCGTCTCTGAGTCTCAGCGTATCTGCGTCTCAGCGTCTCAGCGTCTCTGCATCTCAGAGTCTCTGCATCTCAGAGTCTCTGCATCTCAGAGTCTCTGTGTCTCAGCGTCTCTGCGTCTCTGAGTCTCAGCGTATCTGCGTCTCAGCGTCTCAGCGTCTCTGCATCTCAGAGTCTCTGCGTCTCAGCGTCTCAGATTCTCGGCGTCTCAGAGTCTCTGTGTCTCAGCGTCTCTGCATCTCAGCGTCTCAGAGTCTCAGCATCTCAATGTCTCTGCTTCACAGAGTTTCTGCATCTCAGAGTCTCGGTGTCTCAGCGTCTCCACGTCTCAGCGTTTCTGTGTCTCAGCGTCTCTGCGTCTCAGAGTCTTTGCATCTCAGCGTCTCTGCGTCTCAGAGTCTCTGCGTGTCAGAGTCTCTGAGTCTCAGCGTCTCATAGCCTCAGAGTCTCTGCTTTTCAGAGTCTGTTCGTCTCAGTGTCTCTACCTCTCATAGTCACTGTGTCTCAGAGTCTCTGCGTCTCAGAGTCTCTGCATCTCAGAGTCTCTGCGTCTCAGAGTCTCTGCGTTTCAGCGTCTTTGCGTCTTAGAGTCTCTGCATCTCAGCGTCTCAGTGTCTCAGAGTCTCTGCGTCTCAGCGTCTCTGAGTCTCAAAGCCTCTGCATCTCAGAGTCTCGGAATCTCAGCGTCTCTGCGTCTCAGACTCTCAGAGTCTCTGCGTCTCAGCGTCTCTGCGGCTCTGCGTCTGTGCATCTCAGCGTCTCAGATTCTCTCCGTCTCAGCGTTTCTGCATCTCAGCGTCTCAGAGTCTCGTGTTCTCAGAGTCTCTGCGTCTCAGCATCTCTGCATCTCAGCGTCTCTGCACGTCAGCATCTCTGTGTCTCAGAGTCTATGCGTCTCAGCGTCTCAGCGTCTCTGCATCTCTGCGTCTCTGCGTCTCAGCGTCTCTGCGTCTCTGCGTCTCAGCGTCTCTGCGTCTCAGCGTCTCAGAGTCTCTGCGTCTCAGAGTCTCTGCATCTCAGAGTCTCTGCGTCTCAGAGTCTCTGCATCTCAGAGTCTCTGTGTCTCAGAGTCTCAGCATCTCAATGTCTCTGCTTCACAGAGTTTCTGCATCTCAGAGTCTCTGCGTCTCGGTGTCTCAGCGTCTCCACGTCTCAGCGTTTCTGTGTCTCAGCGTCTCTGCGTCTCAGAGTCTCTGCGTGTCAGAGTCTCTGAGTCTCAGCGTCTCATAGCCTCAGAGTCTCTGCTTTTCAGAGTCTGTTCGTCTCAGTGTCTCTACCTCTCATAGTCACTGTGTCTCAGACTCTCAGTTTCTCAGAGTCTCTGCATCTCAGTGTCTCAGTGTCTCAGAGTCTCTGCGTCTCAGAGTCTCGGAATCTCAGCGTCTCTGCGTCTCAGACTCTCAGAGTCTCTGCGTCTCTGCGTCTCTGCATCTCAGCGTCTCTGCTTCTCAGAGTCTCTGCGTCTCTGTGTCTCTGTGTCTCTGTGTCTCAGCGTCTCTTCGTCTCAGCGTCTCTTCGTCTCAGCGTCTCTGCGTCTCAGAGTCTCTGCGTCTCAGAGTCTCTGCGTCTCTGTGTCTCAGAGTCTCTGCGTCTCTGTGTCTCAGAGTCTCTGCGTCTCTGTGCCTCAGAGTCTCTGCGTCTCTGTGTCTCAGCGTCTCTTCGTCTCAGCGTCTCTGCGTCTCAGAGTCTCTGCGCCTCAGAGTCTCTGCGTCTCAGCGTCTCCGCATCTCAGAGTCTCCGTGTGACAGCATCTCAGAGTGTCTGCATCTCAGCGTCTCTGCGTCTCAGTGTCTCTGCATCTCAGTGTCTCTACGTCTCTGGGTCTCAGTCTCTCTGCGTCTCAGAGTCTCTGAGTATCTGCGTCTCTGCATCTCTGCGTCTCAGTGTCTCTGTGTCTATGCGTCCCTGCATCTCAGAGTCTCTGCGTCTCAGCGTCTCTGGGTACCAGGATCTCTGCCTTTCAGCATCTCTGGGTCTCAGGGTCTCAGTGTCTCTGCGTCTCTGCATCTCAGAGTCTCTGCGTCTCCGAGTCTCTGGGTCTCAGTGTCTCCACGTCTCAGTGTCTCAGCGTCTCTGCGTCTCAGTGTCTCTGCGTCTCGGCGTCTCAGAGCCTCCTCGTCTCTGCGTCTCTGGCTCTCAGTGTCTCAGCGTCTCTATGTCTCTGCATCTCAGTGTGTCTGCGTCTCAGGGTATCTGCGTCTCTGCGTCTCTACGTCTCTGCGTCTCAGCGTCTCATGGTCTCTACGTCTCTGCATCTCAGTGTCTCTGCGTCTCTGGTTCTCAGTGTCTCTGCGTCTCAGAGTCTCTGGGTCTCAGTGTCTCTGCGTCTCAGGGTATCTACGTCTCTGCTTCTCAGGGTCTCTGCGTCTCCGCGTCTCAGCGTCTCTGGGTCTCAGTCTCCACGTCTCATGGTCTCTGTCTCTCTGCATCTCTGTGTCTCTGTGTCTCTGTGTCTCAGTGTCTCAGCGTCTCTGCGTCTCAGAGTCTCTGCGTCTCTGCATCTCAGCATCTCTGCGGCTCAGGGTCTCCTCGTCTCTACGCCTCAGAGTCTTTGCGTCTCAGAGTCTCTGCATCTCTGTGTCTCAGCGTCTCTGCGTGTCAGTGTCTCAGGGCCTCTGCGTCTCTGCGTCTCAGCATCTCTGCATCTCTGGGTCTCAATGTCTCTGCATCTCTGCATCTCAGAGTCTCTGCTTCTCAGAGTGTCTCGGTCTCAGTGTTTCCACGTCTCAGTGTCTCAGGGTCACTACGTCTCTGCATCTCTGGGTCTCTGGGTCTCAGCGTCTCTGCGTCTCAGAGTCTCTGCATCTCAGAGTCCCTGCTTCTCAGGTTCTCTGGGTCTCAGTGTCTCTGGGTCTCAGTGTCTCTGCATCTCAGGGTCTGTGCGTCTCTGCGTATGTGAGTCTCTGCGTCTCTGCGTCTCAGGGTCTCTCTGCCTCTGCGTCTCAGATTCCCTGAGTTTCTGCGTCTCTGCGTCTCTGGATCCCAGGGTCTCTGGGTCTCAGCGTCTCTGCGTGTCAGTGTCTCAAGGTCTCAGCGTCTCAGCGTCTCTGCGTCTCAGAGCCTCTGCGTCTCTGGTTCTCAGTGTCTCTGCGTCTCAGTGTCTCAGTGTCTCTGGCACTCAGTGTCTCTGCGCCTCAGCGTCTCAGCATCTCTGGGTCTCAGTGTCTCTGCATCTCAGAGTCTCTGCGTCTCTGAGTCTGAGGGTCTCAGCGTCTCTGCGTCTCAGAGTCTCTGCATCTCAGAGTCTCTGCTTCTCAGGTTCTCTGGGTCTCAGTGTCTCAGATTCTCTGAGTTTCTGCGTCTCTGCGTCACTGGGTCTCAGTGTCTCGGCGTCTCAGTGTCTCTGAGTCTCTGCGCCTCTGCGTCTCACCGTCTCAGCGTCTCAGAGTCTCTGCGTCCCAGAGTCTCTGTGTCCCAGAGTCTCTGTGTCTCAGTGTCTCTGCATCTCTACGCCTCTGCGTCTCAGAGTCTCAGTGTCTCTGCGTCTCACTGTCTCTGCGTCTCAGTGTCTCTGCGTCTATACGCCTCTGCGTCTCAGAGTTTCTGAGTCTCTGCGTCTCAGCGTCTCTGCGTCTCAGCGACTCAGTGTCACTGCTTCCCAGTGTCTCTGCGTCTCAGAGTCTCAGATTCTCTGAGTTTCTGCGTCTGTGCGTCTCTGTGTCTCTTGGTCCCAGGGTCTCTGCACTCAGCGTCTCTGCGTGTCAGTGTCTCAGCGTCTCAGCGTCTCAGCGTCTCTGCATCTCAGAGTCTCAGAGTCTCTGCGTCTCAGCATCTCTGTGTCTCTGTGTCTCTCCATCTCAGCGTCTCAGCGTCTCTGGTTCTCAGTGTCTCTGCGTCTCTGGGTCTCTGCGTTCCGCGTCTCAGCGTCTCTGGGTCTCAGAGTCTCTGAGTTTCTGTGTCTCTGCGTCTCTGCGTCTCAGGGTCTCTGCGTCTCAGGGTCGCTACGGCTCTGCGTCTCAGAGTCTCTACGCCTCTGGGTCTCTGGGTCTCTGCGTCTCTGCGTCTCAGGGTATCTACGCCTCTGTGTCTCAGGTTCTCTGCGTCTCTGCGTCCCTGCATCTCAGGGTCTCTGCTTCTCTGCGTCTCAGCATCTCTGGGTCTCTGGGTCTCAGCGTCTCTGGGTCTCTGGGCCTCTGGGTCTCAGGGTCTCAGGGTCTCTGCGTCTCAGGTTCTCTGTGTCTCTGCGTCTATGCGTCCCTGCATCTCAGGGTCTCCGCTTCTCTGCGTCTCAGAGTCCCTGGGTCTCAGTGTCTCTGCGTCTCAACGTCTCTGGGTACCAGGATCTCTGCCTCTCAGCATCTCTGCGTCTCAGACTCTCTGCGACTCAGCGTCTTTGCGTCTCAGAGTCTCTGTGTCTCAGAGTCGCAGCGTCTCTGAGTCTCAGCGTCTCTTCGTCTCAGCGTCTCAGAGTCTCTGCGTCTCAGCATCTCTTCATCTCAGAGTCTCTTCGTCTCAGAGTCTCTGCATCTCAGAGTGTCTGCATGTCAGCGTCTCAGCGTCTCAGAGTCTCTGCGTGTCAGTCTCCCTGCGTCTCAGAGTCTCTGCCTCTCAGCGTCTCTGAGTCTCTGCGTCTCAGAGTCTCTGCGTGTCAGAGTCTCTGCGACTCAGCGTCTTTGCGTCTCAGAGTCTCTGTGACTCAGAGTCTCTGCGTCTGTGTCTCAGAGTCTCTGCGTCTCTGTGTCTCAGAGTCTCTGCGTCTCTGTGTCTCAGAGTCTCTGCGTCTCTGTGTCTCAGCGTCTCTTCGTCTCAGCGTCTCTGCGTCTCAGAGTCTCTGCATCTCAGAGTCTCTACGTCTCAGAGTCTCTGCGCCTCAGCGTCTCCACATCTCAGAGTCTCCGTGTGACAGCATCTCAGAGTCTCTGCATCTCAGCGTCTCTGCGTCTCAGTATCTCTGCATCTCAGTGTCTCTACGTATCTGGGTCTCAGTCTCTCTGCGTCTCATAGTCTCTGAGTTCCTGCGTCTCTGCATCTCTGCGTCTCAGTGTCTCTGCATCTCAGGTTCTCTGTGTCTCTGCGTCTATGCATCCCTGCGTCTCAGCGTCTCTGGGTACCAGGATCTCTGCCTTTCAGCATCTCTGGGTCTCAGGGTCTCAGTGTCTCTGCGTCTCTGCATCTCCGCATCTCCAAGTCTCTGCGTCTCCGAGTCTCTGGGTCTCAGTGTCTCCACGTCTCAGTGTCTCAGGGTCACTATGTCTCTGCATCTCTGGGTCTCTGGGTCTCAGCGTCTCTGAGTCTCAGGTCTCTGCATCTCAGAGTCTCTGCTTCTCAGGTTCTCAGGGTCTCTGCGTCTCTGTGTATCTGAGTCTCTGTGTCTCACATTCTCTGAGTTTCTGCGTCTATGCGTCTCTGAGTCTCTTGGTCCCAGTTTCTCTGCGTCTCAGCGTGTCAGTGTCTCAGCGTCTCAGCGTCTCTGCGTCTCAGCGTCTCTGCGTCTCTGCGTCTCTGCGTCTCAGTGTCTCTGCGTCTCTGCGTCTCAGAGCCTCCTCGTCTCTGCGTCTCTGGCTCTCAGTGTCTCAGCGTCTCTATGTCTCTGCATCTCAGTGTGTCTGCGTCTCAGGGTATCTGCGTCTCTGCGTCTCTACGTCTCTGCGTCTCAGCGTCTCATGGTCTCTACGTCTCTGCGTCTCAGTGTCTGTGCGTCTCTGGTTCTCAGTGTCTCTGCGTCTCAGAGTCTCTGGGTCTCAGTGTCTCTGCGTCTCAGGGTATCTACGTCTCTGCTTCTCAGGGTCTCTGCGTCTCTGCGTCTCAGCGTCTCTGGGTCTCAGTCTCCACGTCTCATGGTCTCTGTCTCTCTGCATCTCTGTGTCTCTGTGTCTCTGTGTCTCAGTGTCTCAGCGTCTCTGCGTCTCAGAGTCTCTGCGTCTCTGCATCTCTGCGGCTCAGGGTCTCCTCGTCTCTACGCCTCAGAGTCTTTGCGTCTCAGAGTCTCTGCATCTCTGTGTCTCAGCGTCTCTGCGTGTCAGTGTCTCAGGGTCTCTGCGTCTGTGCGTCTCAGCATCTCTGCATCTCTGGGTCTCAATGTCTCTGTGTCTCTGCATCTCAGAGTCTCTGCTTCTCAGAGTGTCTCGGTCTCAGTGTTTCCACATCTCAGTGTCTCAGGGTCACTACGTCTCTGCATCTCTGGGTCTCTGGGTCTCAGCGTCTCTGCGTCTCAGAGTCTCTGCATCTCAGAGTCCCTGCTTCTCAGGTTCTCTGGGCCTCTGCGTCTCTGCGTCTCAGTGTCTCAGAGTGTCTGCGTCTCAGCGTCTCTGTGTCTCAGTTCCTGCGTCTCAGATTCTCTGTGTCTCTGCGTATCAGTGTCTCTGCCTCTCAGAATCTCAGAGTCGCTTCGTCTCAGCGTCACAGAGTCTCTGCGTCTCAGCGTCTCTACGTCTCAGAGTCTCTGCCACTCAGTGTCTCTGCGTCTCAGCGTCTCTACGTCTCAGGGGTTCTGACTCTCAGGGTCTCTGCCTCTCAGAGTCTCTGTGTACCAGCATCTCTGCGTATCTGTACCTCAGAGTCCCTGCGTCTCAGCGGCTCGGTTTTAAAAGTCTCTGCCTCTCTGTGTTTGACCGTCTTTGCGTCTCTGCGTCTCAGAGTCTCTGCGTCTCAGCGTCTCTGCATCTCCGCGTCTCTGCGGCTCAGAGTCTTTGCGTCTCAGTGTCTCTGCGTCTCAGCGTCTCAGAGTCTCTGGGTCTGACAGTCTCTGCGTCTCCGCATCTCAGCGTCTCTGTGTCTCAGCGTCTCTGCATCTCAGAGTCTCTGCGTCTCCGAGTCTCTGGGTCTCAGTGTCTCCACGTCTCAGTGTCTCAGGGTCACTACGTCTCTGCATCTCTGGGTCTCTGGGTCTCAGCGTCTCTGCGTCTCAGAGTCTCTGCATCTCATAGTCTCTGCTTCTCAGGTTCTCTGGGTCTCAGTGTCTCAGATTCCCTGAGTTTCTGCGTCTCTGCGTCTCAGCGTCTCTGCGTGTCAGTGTCTCAGGGTCTCTGCGTCTCAACGTCTCAGCGTCTCTGCATCTCAGCGTCTCAGCGTCTCTGGGTCTCAGTGTCTCTGCGTCTCTGCTTCTCTGAGTCTCAGAGTCCCTGAGTCTATGCATCTATGCCTCTCCCGGTCTCAGAGTCTCTGCCTCTCAGAGACTTCGCGTCTCTGAGTCTCTGTGTCCCTGGGTCTCTGCGTCCCTGGGTCGCTGCCTCTCCGCGTCTCAGCGTCTCTGGGTCTCAGTGTCTTTGCGTCTCAGGGTCTCTGCGTCTCAGTGTCTCTGTGTCTCAGAGTCTCTGCGTCTCAGCGTCTCTGTGTCTCAGAGTCTCTGCGTCTCAGTGTCTCTGCTTCACAGTGTCTCAGCGTCTCTGTGACTCTGGGTCTCAGTGTTTTTGCGTCTCAGGGTCTCTGTGTCTCAGTGTCTCAGCGCCTCTGCGTCTCAGAGTCTCTGCGTCTCAGTGTCTCTCCGCCTCTGCGTCTCAGAGTCTCTGCGTCTCAGTGTCTCTCCGCCTCTGCGTCTCAGAGTCTCTGCGTCTCAGTGTCTCTCCGCCTCTGCGTCTCAGAGTCTCTGAGTTTCTGCATCTCTGCGTCTCTGCGTCACTGGGTCTCAGTGTCTCGGCGTCTCAGTGTCTCTGAGTCTCTGCGTCTCTGCGTCTCACCGTCTCAGCGTCTCAGAGTCTCTGTGTCTCACTGTCTCTGCGTCTCAGTGTCTCTGCGTCTCGGAGTCTCAGTGTCTCTGCGTCTCAGTGTCTCTGCGTCTCGGAGTCTCAGTGTCTCTGCGTCTCAGTGTCTCTGCTTCTCTGCGCCTCAGCGTCTCTGCATCTCAGCGTCTCTGGACCTCAGTGTCTCCGCGTCTCAGTATCCCTGCGTCTCTGAGTTTCTGCGTCTCTGATCCGCGTCTCAGCGTCTCTGTGCCTCTGCATCTCACAGTCTCTGCGTCTCTGGTTCTCAGTGTCTCTGCGTCTCAGCATCTCTGCGTCTCCGCGTCTCCGCGTCTCAGCGTCTCTGGTTCTCAGTCTCTCTGCGTCTCAGCGTCTCTGCGTCTCCGGGTCTCTGCATCTCTGCGTCTCTGCGTCTCTGCGTCTCAGCGTCTCTGGGTCTCAGTCTCTCTGCGTCTCAGAGTCTCTGAGTTTCTGCGTCTCTGCGTCTCAGTGTCTCTGCGTCTCAGTGTCTTTGCGTCTCCGTGTCTCTGCGTCTCTGGGTCTCAGTGTCTCGGCGTCTCTGGGTCTCAGGGTCTCTGCATCTCAGGTTCTCTGTTTCTCTGCGTCTATGCGTCCCTGATCTCAGGGTCTCCGCTTCTCTGCGTCTCAGAGTCCCTGGGTCTCAGTGTCTCTGCGTCTCTGCGTCTCAGAGTCTCTGCAATTCAGAGTCTCTGCATCTCAGCTTGTCTGCTTCTCAGAGTCTCAGTGTCTCAGCGTCTCAGAGTCTCTGAGTCTCAGCGTCTCTGATTCTCAGTGTCGCTGCGTCTCAGTGTCTCAGCGTCTCTGCGTCTCAGAGTTTCTGCATCTCAACGTCTCTGCTTCTCAGAGTCTCCGCGTCTCAGTGTCGCAGAGTCTCTGTGTCTCAGAGCCTCTGTGTCTCAGCGCCCCTGCATCTCAGAGTCTCTGCATTTCAGCGTCTCAGAGTCTCAGAGTTTCTGCGTCTCAGAGTCTCTGCGTCTCTGCATCTCATGCTCTCTGGGTCTCAGCATCTCTGCATCTCAGCGTCTCAGAGTAACTGCGTCTCTGCGTCTCAGATTCTCAGCGTCTCTGCATCTCAGCGTCCCTGTATCTCAGAGTCTCTGCGTCTCAGATTCTCAGCGTCTCTGCGTCTCAGCGTCCCTGTGTCTCAGAGTCTCTGCGTCTCAGAGTCTCAGCGTCTCAGAGTCTCTGCATCTCAAAGTCTCTGAGTCTTCGCGTCTCAGAGTCTCAGCGTCTCTGTGTCTCAGCGTCTCTGCGCCCTAGTGTCTCTGTGTCTCAGAGCCTCTTCATCTCAGAGTCTCTGCGTCTCAGCGCCTCTGCGTTTCAGAGTCTCTTCATGTCTGCGTCCCAGAGTCTCAGAGCGTCTCTGCGTCTCAGAGCGTCTGGGTCTGATAGTCTCTGCGTCTCTGCATCTCAGAATCTTTGAGTCGCTGCGTCTCAGCGAATCTGCGTCTCAGAGTCTCTGCGTCGCTGTATCTCATGCTCTCTGGGGCTCTGCGCCTTAGCGTCTCAGAGTCTCTGCGTCTCTGTGCCTCAGGGTCTCTGCGTCTTAACGTCTCAGCGTCTCAACATCTCAGCGCCTCTGCCTCTCAGAGTCTCTGCGTCTCAGAGTCACTGCGTCCCAGCATCTCTGCGTCTCTGCAACTCAGAGTCCTTGCGTCTCTGCGTCTCAGCGTGTCTGCGTCTCTGCGTCTCAGAGTCTCTGCGTCTCAGATTCTCTGTGTCTCTGCGTGTCAGTGTCTCTGCCTCTCAGAATCTCAGAGTCGCTTCGTCTCAGCGTCTCAGAGTCTCTGCGTCTCAGCGTCTCTACATCTCAGAGTCTCTGCCACTCAGAG
This sequence comes from Carcharhinus amblyrhynchos, assembly GCF_965287045.1. Lineage (NCBI taxonomy): Eukaryota > Metazoa > Chordata > Chondrichthyes > Carcharhiniformes > Carcharhinidae > Carcharhinus > Carcharhinus amblyrhynchos. The sequence goes on along the minus strand of NW_027649961.1, from coordinate 23,652 downwards.
TCTCTGCGTCCCAGCATCTCTGCGTCTCTGTCCCTCAGAGTCTCTGCGTCTCAGCGGCTCGGTTGTCAAAGTCTCTGCCTCTCTGTGTCTGAGCGTCTTTGCGTCTCTGCGTCTCTGCGTCTCTGTGCCTCAAACTCTCAGAGTCTCTGCGCCTCAGCGTCTCTGCACCTCAAACTCTCAGAGTCTCTGCGCCACAGAGTATCTGCGTCTCAGCATCTCGTCGCCTCTGTGTCTCTGAGTCCCAGCATCTCAGAGTCTCAGAGTCTCAGAGTCTCTGCGTCTCAGCGTGCCTGCGTCTCTGCATCTCTGCACCTCAAACTCTCAGAGTCTCTGCATCTCTGAGTCCCAGAGTCTCAGAGTGTCTCAGAGTCTCTGCGTCTCAGCATCTCTGCGTCTCAGCGTCTCTGCGTCACAGAGTCTTAGCGTCTCAGAGTCTCTGCGTCTCAGTGTCACAGAGTCTTAGAGTCTCTGCGTCACAGCATCTCAGCGTCTCAGCGTGTCTGCATCTCAGCGTCTCTGTGTCACAGAGTCTTAGAGTCTCTGCGTCACAGCATCTCACCGTCTCAGCGTGTCTGCATCTCAGCATCTCTGTGTCACAGAGTCTCAGCGTCTCAGAGACTCTGCATCTCTGCGTCTCAGAGCCAGTGACGCAGAGACGCAGAGACGCAGAAACTCAGAGACTCTGAGACGCAAAGGCGGAGAGACACTGAGACGCAGAGACCCTGAGACGCAAAGACACTGAGACCCAGAGTCGCAGAGACGCTGAGACGCTGAGACTCAGAGACTCAGAGACACTGTGAAGCAGAGACACTGAGACGCAGAGACTCTGAGACGCTGAGACGCCGAGACACTGACACCCAGTGACGCAGAGACGCTGAGACGCTGAGACGCAGAGACGCAGAGACGCTGAGACGCAGAGACCCTGAGACGCTGAGACGCAGAGACCCTGGGACCAAGAGACGCAGAGACGCATAGACGCAGAAACTCAGAAGATCTGAGACACTGAGACCCAGAGAACCTGAGAAGCAGAGACTATGAGATGCAGAGACTCTGAGACGCAGAGACGCTGAGACCCAGAGATGCAGAGACGTAGTGACCCTGAGACACTGAGACGTGGAGACACTGAGACCCAGAGACTCGGAGACGCAGAGACTCTGAGATGCAGAGACGCTGAGATGCAAAGACTCTGAGACGCAGAGACGCTGAGACACAGAGACGCTGAGACGCAGAGACGCAGAGACTGTCAGACCCAGAGACTCTGAGATGCAGAGGCTCTGAGACTCTGAGACGCTGAGACGCAGAGACACTGAGACGCAAAGACTCTGAGCCGCAGAGACGCAGAGATGCAGAGACGCTGAGACGCAGAGACTCTGAGACGCAGAGACTCTGAGATGCAGAGAATCTGAGACGCAGAGACTCTGAGACGCAGGGACGCAGAGGCTCAGGGACGCAGAGGCTCTGAGACGCAGAGACTCTGACACGCAGAGACGCAGACACACTGAGATTCTGAGGCTCAGTGACGCTGAGATACAGCGACTCTGAGACGCAGAGACTCTGAGACACTGAGACGCAGGAACTGAGACACAGAGACTCTGAGACGCTGAGATGCAGAGACGCTGAGACACAGAGACGCTGAGACGCAGAGACGCTGAGACGCAGACACTCTGAGACTCTGAGACGCAGAGACGCAGAGACAGAGAGACGCAGAGACAGAGAGATGCTGAGACTCTGAGAGTTTGAGGTGCAGAGACGCTGAGACGCAGAGACGCAGGCACGCTGAGACGCAGAGACTCTGAGACACAGAGACTCTGAGACGCAGAGACGCTGAGACGCAGAGACGCAGAGACGCAGAGACTCTGAGAGTTTGAGGTGCAGAGACGCTGAGATGCAGAGACGCAAAGACGCTCAGACACAGAGAGGCAGAGACTTTTAAAACCGAGCCGCTGAGACGCAGGGACTCTGAGGTACAGATACGCAGAGATGCTGGTACACAGAGACTCTGAGAGGCAGAGACCCTGAGACTCAGAACCTCTGAGACGTAGAGACGCTGAGACGCAGAGACACTGAGTGGCAGAGACTCTGAGACGTAGAGACGAAGCGACTCTGAGTTCTGAGAGGCAGAGACACTGACACGCAGAGACGCAGAGACTCTGAGACGCAGAGACGCAGAGACTCTGAGACGCAGAGACTCTGAGACGCTGAGACGCTGAGACACAGAGACTCTGAGACGCAGAGACGCAGAGACTCTGAGACGTAGAGATGCTGAGACTCTGAGACGCTGAGACACTGAGACGCAGAGATGCAGAGACTCTGAGACGCTGAGACACTGAGACGCAGAGATGCAGAGACGCTGAGACGCAGGAACTGAGACACAGAGACTCTGAGACGCAGAGACGCTGAGACGCAGGAACTGAGACACAGAGACGCTGAGACGCAGAGACGCTGAGACGCAGGAACTGAGACACAGAGACTCTGAGACGCAGAGACGCTGAGACGCAGGAACTGAGACACAGAGACGCTGAGACGCAGACACTCTGAGACTCTGAGACGCAGAGACGCAGAGGCCCAGAGACACTGAGACCCAGAGAACCTGAGAAGCAGGGACTCTGAGATGCAGAGACTCTGAGACGCAGAGAGGCTGAGACCCAGAGACCCAGAGATGCAGAGACGTAGTGACCCTGAGACACTGAGATGTGGAAACACTGAGACCGAGACACTCTGAGAAGCAGAGACTCTGAGATGCAGAGATGCAGAGACATTGAGACCCAGAGATGCAGAGATGCTGAGACGCAGAGACGCAGAGACCCTGAGACACTGACACGCAGAGACGCTGAGACACAGAGATGCAGAGACTCTGAGACGCAAAGACTCTGAGGCGTAGAGACGAGGAGACCCTGAGACGCAGAGATGCTGAGATGCAGAGACGCAGAGACTCTGAGACGCGGAGACGCTGAGACACTGAGACCCAGAGACACAGAGACACAGAGATGCAGAGAGACAGAGACCATGAGACGTAGAGACTGAGACCCAGAGACGCTGAGACGCAGAGATGCAGAGACCCTGAGAAGCAGAGACGTAGATACCCTGAGACGCAGAGACACTGAGACCCAGAGACTCTGAGACGCAGAGACACTGAGAACCAGAGACGCAGACACACTGAGACGCAGAGAAGTAGAGACCATGAGACGCTGAGACGCAGAGACGTAGAGACGCAGAGACGCAGATACCCTGAGACGCAGACACACTGAGATGCAGAGACATAGAGACGCTGAGACACTGAGAGCCAGAGACGCAGAGAAGAGGAGGCTCTGAGACGCAGAGACGCAGAGACACTGAGACGCAGAGACGCAGAGACGCTGAGACGCAGAGACACTGACACGCAGAGACGCTGAGACGCAGAGAAACTGGGACCAAGAGACGCATAGACGCAGAAACTCAGAGAATGTGAGACGCAGGGACTCAGATACACAGAGACCCTGAGAACCTGAGAAGCAGAGACTCTGAGACTCAGAGACGCTGAGACCCAGAGACCCAGAGATGCAGAGACGTAGTGACCCTGAGACACTGAGACGTGGAGACACTGAGACCCAGAGACTCGGAGATGCAGAGACTCTGAGATGCAGAGACGCAGAGACACTGAGACCCTGAGACCCAGAGATGCTGAAAGGCAGAGATCCTGGTACCCAGAGACGCTGAGACGCAGAGACTCTGAGACGCAGGGACGCATAGACGCAGAGACGCAGAGACACTGAGACGCAGATAATCAGAGACTCTGAGACGCAGAGAGACTGAGACACAGAGACGTAGAGACACTGAGATGCAGAGACACTGAGACGCAGAGACGCTGTGATGCAGAGACTGTGAGATGCTGTCACACGGAGACTCTGAGATGCGGAGACGCTGAGACGCAGAGACTCTGAGGCGCAGAGACTCTGAGGCGCAGAGACTCTGAGGCGCAGAGACTCTGAGGCGCAGAGACTCTGAGACGGAGAGACTCTGAGATGCAGAGACTCTGAGACGCAGAGACGCTGAGACGAAGAGACGCTGAGACACAGAGACGCAGAGACTCTGAGACACAGAGACGCAGAGACTCTGAGACACAGAGACGCAGAGACTCTGAGACACAGAGACGCAGAGACTCCGAGTCACAGAGACTCTGAGACGCAAAGACGCTGAGTCGCAGAGACTCTGAGACACAGAGACTCTGAGAAGCAGAGACGCTGAGACGCTGAGACTCAGAGACTCAGAGACGCAGAGACTCAGAGACGCAGAGACACTGAGAGGCAGAGACTCTGAGACGCAGGGAGACTGACACGCAGAGACTCTGAGACGCTGACATGCAGACACTCTGAGATGCAGAGACTCTGAGACGAAGAGACTCTGAGACTGAGAGATGCTGAGACGCAGAGACGCTGAGATGCAGAGACACTGAGACACAGAGACTAAGAGACGCTGAGACGCAGAGACGCAGAGATGCTGAGACGCAGAGACGCAGAGATGCTGAGACGCAGAGACTCTGAGACTCTGGGACTCAGAGATGCAGAGACTCTGAGAGTCTGAGGTGCAGAGACGCCGAGACGCAGAGACTCTGAGACACAGAGACCAAGAGAGCATGAGATGCAGAGACGCTGAGATGCAGAGAGGCTGAGACGCAGAGACGCATAGACTCTGAGACGCAGAGACTCTGAGACGCTGAGATGCAGAAACGCTGAGACGGAGAGAATCTGAGACGCTGAGGTGCACAGACGCAGAGCCGCAGAGACGCTGAGACGCAGAGACTCTGAGAGTCTGAGGCGCAGAGACGCTGAGATTCCGAGACGCTGAGACGCAGAGACTCAGAGACGCTGAGACGCTGAGATGCAGAGACTCTAAGACGCAAAGACGCTGAAACGCAGAGACTCTGAGACGCAGAGACGCTGAGATGCAGAGACTCTGAGACACTGAGACGCTGAGACGCAGAGACTCTGAGACGCAAAGACGCTGAAACGCAGAGACTCTGAGACACAGTGACTATGAGAGGTAGAGACACTGAGACGAACAGACTCTGAAAAGCAGAGACTCTGAGGCTATGAGACGCTGAGACTCAGAGACTCTGACACGCAGAGACTCTGAGACGCAGAGACGCTGAGATGCAAAGACTCTGAGACGCAGAGACGCTGAGACACAGAAACGCTGAGACGTGGAGATGCTGAGACACCGAGACGCAGAGACTCTGAGATGCAGAAACTCTGTGAAGCAGAGACATTGAGATGCTGAGACTCTGAGACGCTGAGATGCAGAGACGCTGAGACACAGAGACTCTGAGAAGCAGAGACGCTGAGACGCAGATACGCTGAGACTCAGAGACGCTGCGACGCAGACACGTTGAGACGCAGAGACTTTGAAGCGCAGAGACTCTGAGACGCAGAGACGTTGAGATGCAAAGACGCTGAGACGCAGTGACGCTGAGACACAGAGACTCTGAGATGCAGAGACACTGAGACGCAGGGAGACTGACACGCAGAGACTCTGAGACGCCGAGACTCTGAGTCGCAGAGATGCTGAGATGTTGAGACGCAGAGACTCTGAGATGCAGAGACTCTGAGAGGCAGAGACTCTGAGACGCAGAGACTCTGAGACGCAGAGACGCACAGTCGCTGAGACGCAGAGACGCTGAGACGCAGAGACGCTGAGACACTGAGACGCAGAGACGCTGAGACGCAGAGACACTGAGACACTGAGACGCAGAGACACAGCGATGCTGAGATGCAGAGACGCTGAGACACCGAGACGCAGAGACTCTGTGAAGCAGAGACATTGAGATGCTGAGACTCTGAGATGCTGAGGTGCAGTGACGCTGAGACACAGAGAATCTGAGACGCCGAGACTATGAGACGCAGAGACTCTGAGATGCAGAGACTCTGAGACGCAGAGACGCTGAGACCCAGAGACCCAGAGATGCAGACACGTAGTGACCCTGAGACACTGAGACGTGGAGACACTGAGACCCAGAGACTCGGAGACGCAGAGACTCTGAGATGCAGAGTCACTGAGACCCTGAGACCCAGAGATGCTGAGAGGCAGAGACACTGAGACCCAGGGACACTGAGATGCACAGAAGCGGAGACCCTGAGATGCAGGGATGCATAGACGCAGAGACACAGAGAACCTGAGACGCAGAGACCCTGAGACCCAGAGATGCAGAGACCCAGAGACCCAGAGACGCTGAGACCCAGAGACCCAGAGACGCTGAGATGCAGAGAAGCAGAGACCCTGAGACGCAGGGACGCATAGACGCAGGGACGCAGAGAACCTGAGACACAGAGGCGTAGAGACTCTGAGACGCAGAGGCGTAGAGACCCTGAGACGCAGAGACGCAGAGACCCTGAGACGCAGAGATACTGAGACGCAGGGACGCAGCGACACAGAAACTCAGAGACTCTGAGATGCAGAGAGACTGAGACCCAGAGACGCTGAGACGCGGAACGCAGAGACCCAGAGACGCAGAGATGCAGAGTCTCTGAGAGGCAGAGACTCGGAGACGCTGAGACCCGGAGACGCAGAGACCCGGAGACGGAGAGACGCAGAGACACTGAGACACAGAGACACTGAGATGCAGAGACACTGAGACGCAGAGACACTGAGAACCAGAGACACTGAGAACCAGAGACACTGAGAATCAGAGACGCTGAGAATCAGAGACGCTGAGACTCTGAGATGCAGAGACGCTGAGACGCAGAGACTCTGAGAGTCTGAGGCGCAGAGACGCTGAGATTCCGAGACGCTGAGACGCAGAGACTCTGAGACTCAGAGACGCTGAGACGCTGAAACGCAGAGACTCTGAGACGCAGAGACTCTGAGACGCAGACGCTGAGACGCAGAGACTCTGAGACACTGAGACGCTGAGACGCAGAGACTCTGAGACGCAGAGACTCTGAGACGCAAAGACGCTGAAACGCAGTGAATCTGAGACACAGTGACTATGAGAGGTAGAGACACTGAGACGAACAGACTCTGAAAAGCAGAGACTCTGAGGCTATGAGACGCTGAGACTCAGAGACTCTGAGACGCAGAGACTCTGAGACGCAAAGACTCTGAGACGCAGAGACGCTGAGACACAGAAACGCTGAGACGTGGAGATGCTGAGACACCGAGACGCAGAGACTCTGAGATGCAGAAACTCTGTGAAGCAGAGACATTGAGATGCTGAGACTCTGTGACGCTGAGATGCAGAGACGCTGAGACGCAGATACGCTGAGACTCAGAGACGCAGAGACGCTGAGACACATCGACTCAGAGACGCAGAGACGCTGAGACTCTGAGAAGCAGAGACGCTGCGACGCAGACACGTTGAGACGCAGAGACTTTGAAACGCAGAGACTCTGAGATGCAGAGACGTTGAGATGCAAAGACGCTGAGACGCAGTGACGCTGAGACACAGAGACTCTGAGACGCAGAGAGACTGACACGCAGAGACTCTGAGACGCCGAGACTCTGAGTCGCAGAGATGCTGAGATGTTGAGATGCAGAGACTCTGAGACGCAGAGACGCTGAGAGGCAGAGACTCTGAGACGCAGAGACTCTGAGACGCAGAGACGCTGAGAGGCAGAGATGCTGAGAGGCAGAGACTCTGAGATGCAGAGACGCACAGTCGCTGAGACGCAGAGACGCAGAGACGCTGAGACACTGAGACGCAGAGACGCTGAGACGCAGAGACACTGAGACGCAGAGACGCTGAGACGCAGAGACACAGCGATGCTGAGATGCAGAGACGCTGAGACACCGAGACGCAGAGACTCTGTGAAGCAGAGACATTGAGATGCTGAGACTCTGAGATGCTGAGGTGCAGTGACGCTGAGACACAGAGAATCTGAGACGCCGAGACTATGAGACGCAGAGACTCTGAGATGCAGAGACTCTGAGACGCAGAGACGCTGAGACCCAGAGACCCAGAGATGCAGACACGTAGTGACCCTGAGACACTGAGACGTGGAGACACTGAGACCCAGAGACTCGGAGACGCAGAGACTCTGAGATGCAGAGTCACTGAGACCCTGAGACCCAGAGATGCTGAGAGGCAGAGACACTGAGACCCAGGGACACTGAGATGCAGAGAAGCGGAGACCCTGAGATGCAGGGATGCATAGACGCAGAGACACAGAGAACCTGAGACGCAGAGACCCTGAGACCCAGAGATGCAGAGACCCAGAGACCCAGAGACGCTGAGACCCAGAGACCCAGAGACCCAGAGACGCTGAGACGCAGAGAAGCAGAAACCCTGAGACGCAGGGACGCATAGACGCAGGGACGCAGAGAACCTGAGACACAGAGGCGTAGAGACTCTGAGACGCAGATGCGTAGAGACCCTGAGACGCAGAGACGCAGAGACCCTGAGACGCAGAGATACTGAGACGCAGGGACGCAGCGACACAGAAACTCAGAGACTCTGAGATGCAGAGAGACTGAGACCCAGAGACGCTGAGACGCGGAACGCAGAGACCCAGAGACGCAGAGATGCAGAGTCTCTGAGAGGCAGAGACTCGGAGACGCTGAGACCCGGAGACGCAGAGACCCGGAGACGGAGAGACGCAGAGACACTGAGACACTGAGACACTGAGACGCAGAGACACTGAGATGCAGAGACACTGAGATGCAGAGACACTGAGAACCAGAGACACTGAGAACCAGAGACACTGAGAATCAGAGACGCTGAGAATCAGAGACGCTGAGACTCTGACATGCAGGGACTCTGAGACGCAGAGACGCTGAGACTCTGAGATGCAGAGACGCTGAGACGCAGAGACGCATAGACGCAGAAACTCAGAGAATCTGAGACTCTGAGACGCAGAGACACTGGGAAGCAGAGACACTGAGTCGCAGAGACGCTGAGACGCAGAGACGCTGAGATGCAGAGACGCAGAGATGCAGAGTCTCTGAGAGGCAGAGACTCAGAGACGCTGAGACCCGGAGACGCAGAGACCCGGAGACGCAGAGACGCAGAGACCCGGAGACGCAGAGACGCAGGGACACTGAGATGCAGAGACACTGAGACGCAGAGACACTGAGACGCAGAGACGCTGAGAACCAGAGACGCTGAGATGGAGAGATGCAGAAACGCAGAGACGCTGAGACGCAGAGGCTGAAACTCAGAGACGCAGTGATACTGAGACGCAAGAACGCTGAGACCCTGAGACGCTGAGACACTGAGACGCAGAGACGCTGAGACGCAGAGACGTAGAGATGCAGAGACACTGAGACGCAGAGACAGTGAGACACAGAGACAGTGAGACGCAGAGACTCTGAGACGGTGAGACGCAGAGGCGCAGAGACTCAGAGACTCAGAGACACTGAGACGCTGAGACACTGAGACCCAGTGACGAAGAGACGCAGAGACACAGAGACACTGAGACGCAGAGGCGTAGAGACACTGAGACGCAGAGACCCTGAGACGCAAAGACACTGAGACCCAGAGTCGCAGAGACGCAGAGACCATGAGACGTAGAGACTGAGACCCAGAGACGCTGAGACACGGAGACGCAGAGACCCAGAGACGCAGAGACTCAGAGACCCGGAGTCTCTGAGAGGCAGAGACTCTGAGGTGCACAGACGCAAGACCTGGAGACGCAGAGACACTGAGTCCCAGAGACACTGAGAACCAGAGACGCAGAGACGCTGAGACGCAGAGATGCTGAGACGCAGAGATGCTGAGACGCAGAGATGCTGAGACGCAGAGATGCTGAGACGCAGAGACCCTGAGACACTGACACGTAGAGACGCTGAGATGCAGAGACCCTGGGACACTGACACGCAGAGACGCTGAGACGCAGGGACGTAGAGACGCAGAGACGCAGAGACCCTGGGACCAAGAGACACAGAGACGCATAGACGCAGAAACTCAGAGAATCTGAGACACTGAGACCCAGAGAACCTGAGAAGCAGAGACTCTGAGATGCAGAGACTCTGAGACGCAGAGACGCTGAGGCCCAGAGACCCAGAGATGCAGACACGTAGTGACCCTGAGACACTGAGACGTGGAGACACTGAGACCCAGAGACTCGGAGACGCAGAGACTCGGAGACGCAGAGACTCTGAGATGCAGAGTCACTGAGACCCTGAGACCCAGAGATGCTGAGAGGCAGAGACACTGAGACCCAGGGACACTGAGATGCAGAGAAGCGGAGACCCTGAGATGCAGGGATGCATAGACGCAGAGACACAGAGAACCTGAGACGCAGAGACCCTGAGACCCAGAGATGCAGAGACCCAGAGACCCAGAGACGCTGAGACCCAGAGACCCAGAGACCCAGAGACGCTGAGACGCAGAGAAGCAGAAACCCTGAGACGCAGGGACGCATAGACGCAGGGACGCAGAGAACCTGAGACACAGAGGCGTAGAGACTCTGAGACGCAGAGGCGTAGAGACCCTGAGACGCAGAGACGCAGAGACCCTGAGACGCAGAGATACTGAGACGCAGAGACGCAGCGACACAGAAACTCAGAGACTCTGAGATGCAGAGAGACTGAGACCCAGAAACGCTGAGACGCGGAACGCAGAGACCCAGAGACGCAGAGATGCAGAGTCTCTGAGAGGCAGAGACTCGGAGACGCTGAGACCCGGAGACGCAGAGACCCGGAGACGGAGAGACGCAGAGACACTGAGACACTGAGACGCAGAGACACTGAGATGCAGAGACACTGAGACGCAGAGACACTGAGAACCAGAGACACTGAGACGCAGAGACACTGAGAACCAGAGACACTGAGAACCAGAGACGCTGAGAATCAGAGACGCTGAGACTCTGACATGCAGAGACTCTGAGACGCAGAGACGCTGAGACTCTGAGATGCAGAGACGCTGAGACGCTGACACGCAGAGACGCTGAGACGCAGAGACCCTGGGACCAAGAGATGCAGAGACGCATAGACGCAGAAACTCAGAGAATCTGAGACTCTGAGACGCAGAGACACTGGGAAGCAGAGACACTGAGTCGCAGAGACGCTGAGACGCAGAGACGCTGAGACGCAGAGACTCAGAGACGCAGAGACACAGAGATGCAGAGTCTCTGAGAGGCAGAGACTCAGAGATGCTGAGACCCGGAGACGCAGAGACCCGGAGACGCAGAGACGCAGAGACACTGAGACACTGAGACGCAGAGACACTGAGATGCAGAGACACTGAGACGCAGAGACACTGAGAACCAGAGACGCTGAGACTCTGAGATGCAGAGACGCTGAGACGCAGAGACGCTGAGACTCTGAGATGCAGAGACGCTGAGACGCTGAGACGCAGAGACCCTGGGACCAAGAGACGCAGAGACGCATAGACGCAGAAACTCATAGAATCTGAGACTCTGAGACGCAGAGACGCTGAGACTCAGAGACTCTGAGACGCAGAGGCGTAGAAACGCAGAGACACTGAGACGCAGAGACAGTGAGACGCAGAGACACTGAGACTCTGAGACGCAGGGGCGTAGAGATGCAGAGACACTGAGACACCGAGACACTGAGACCCAGTGACGCAGAGATGCAGAGACGCAGAGGCGCAGAGACCCTGAGACGCAGAGACCCTGAGACGCAGAGACACTGAGACGCAGAGACACTGAGACGCAGAGACACTGAGAACCAGGGACGCAGAGATGCTGAGACGCAGAGACGTAGAGACGCAGAGACGCTGAGATGCTGAGACGCAGAAATGCTGAGACGCAGAGACCCTGAGAAACTGACACGCAGAGACGCTGAGACGCAGGGACGTAGAGACGCTGAGACGCAGGGACGTAGAGACGCAGAGACGCAGAGACCCTGAGACACTGACACGCAGAGACGCTGAGACGCAGAGACCCTGGGACCAAGAGACGCAGAGACGCATAGACGCAGAAACTCAGAGAATCTGAGACACTGAGTCGCAGAGACGCTGAGACGCAGAGACTCTGAGACGCTGAGACGCAGAGACTCAGAGACTCAGAGACTCTGAGACGCAGAGGCGTAGAGACGCAGAGACACTGAGACGCAGAGACAGTGAGACGCAGAGACACTGAGACTCTGAGACGCAGAGGCGTAGAGAGGCAGAGACACTGAGATGCAGAGACAGTGAGACGCAGAGACTCTGAGACGCTGAGACGGTGAGACGCAAAGGCGCAGAGACTCAGAGACACTGAGACGCCGAGACACTGAGACCCAGTGACGCAGAGACGCAGAGACACTGAGACGCAGAGACACTGAGATGCAGAGACACTGAGAACCAGAGACGCTGAGACGCAGAGACACTGAGAACCAGAGACGCTGAGACGCTGAAATGGAGACACGCAGAGACGCAGAGATGCTGAGACGCAGAGACGCTGAGACGCAGTGACGCTGAGACGCAGAGACGCTGAGACTCTGAGATGCAGAGACGCTGGGACGCTGAGACGCAGAGACCCTGAGACACTGACACGCAGAGACGCACAGACAGTGAGACGGCGAGACACTGAGACTCAGTGAAGCAGAAACTCAGAGACTCTGAGACGCAGGGGCGTAGAGACTCAGAGACTCTGAGACGCAAAGGCGTAGAGACACTGAGACACAGAGACCCTGAGACGCAAAGACCCTGAGACGCAAAGACACTGAGACCCAGAGTCGCAGAGGCGCAGCGACCATGAGACGTAGAGACTGAGACCCAGAGACGCTGAGACGCGGAGACGCAGAGACGCAGAGACCCAGAGACGCAGAGACTCAGAGACGCAGAGACGCAGAGACTCAGAGACGCAGAGACTCAGAGACGCAGAGACTCAGAGACGCAGAGACGCAATACCCGGAGATACAGAGACAGGGAGTCCCAGAGACTCTGAGACGCAGAGACACTGAGAACCAGAGACCCTGAGACACAGAGACGCAGAGATGCAGAGACGCAGAGACGCAGAGACCCTGAGACACTGACACGCAGAGACGCTGAGACGCAGAGACCCTGGGACCAAGAGACGCAGAGACGCATAGACGCAGAAACTCAGAGAATCTGAGACACTGAGACCCAGAGAACCTGAGAAGCAGAGACTCTGAGATGCAGAGACTCTGAGACGCAGAGGCGCTGAGACCCAGAGATGCAGAGACGTAGTGACCCTGAGACACTGAGACGTGGAGACACTGAGACCCAGATACTCGGAGACGCAGAGACTCTGAGATGCAGAGACGCAAAGACACTGAGACCCAGAGATGCTGAGACGCTGAGGCGCAGAGACCCAGAGACGCAGACACGCAGAGACACTGAGACGCAGAGATGCAGAGACTCTGAGACGCAAAGACTCTGAGGCGCAGAGACACTGAGACGCAGAGATGCAGAGACTCTGAGACGCAAAGACTCTGAGGCGCAGAGACACTGAGACGCAGAGATGCAGAGACTCTGAGACGCAAAGACTCTGAGACGCAGAGACGCCGTGAGAAGGAGATGCAGAGACACTGAGACGCAGAGACACTGAGACACAGAGACACTGAGACGCTGAGACACTGAGAACCAGAGACGCAGAGACGCAGAAACTCAGGGAACCTGAGACGCAGAGACCCTGAGACGCAGAGTAACTGAGACGCTGAGACGCTGAGCTGCAGAGACACTGAGATGCAGAGACGCAGAGAATCAGAGACCCTGAGACGCAGAAACGCAGAGACGCAGAGACACTGAGACCTAGAGACGCTGAAACGCAGAGACCCTGGGAACCAGAGACGCTGAGACGCAGAGAGACTGAGACCCAGGGACTCTGAGACGCAGAGAAGCAGAGACCCTGAGACACAGGGACGCATAGACGTAGAGAACCTGAGAAGAAGAGACCCTGAGACCCACAGATGCAGAGACACTGAGACGCAGAGACGCTGAGACGTAGAGACAATGAGACACTGAGACCTAGAGACGCTGAGACGCAGAGACCCTGGGACCCAGGGACACAGAGACACTGAGACCAAGGTACTCTGAGACGCAGAGAAGCAGGGACCCTGAGACGCAGGGACGCATAGACGTACAGACGCAGAGAAGCAGAGACGCAGAGACTCTGAGACCCTGAGACCCACAGACGCTGAGACGCAGAGACTCTGAGATGCAGAGACGCAGAGAAACTGAGACCCAGAGATGCAGAGATGCTGAGATGCAGAGACACTGAGTCGCAGAGACGCAGAGAAGCAGAGACCCTGAGACGCAGGGATGCATAGACGCAGAGACGAAGAGAACCTGAGACCCAGAGACCCTGTGACCCAGAGACGCAGAGACACTGAGACTAAGGGGCTCTGAGACGCAGAGAAGCAGAACGCAAAGACGCAGAGACCCTGAGACCCTGAGACCCAGAGACGCTGAGAGGCAGAGATCCTGGTACCCAGAGACGCTGAGACGCAATGACACTGAGACCCAGGGACTCTGAGACGCAGAGAAGCGGAGACCTTGAGATGCAGGGACGCATAGACGCAGAGACACAGAGAACCTGAGACGCGGAGACCCTGAGACCCAGAGATGCAGAGACGCAGAAACTCAGAGAGTCTGAGACGTAGAGGCGTAGAGACCCTGAGACGCAGAGACGCAGAAACTCAGAGACTCTGAGACGCAGAGAGACTGAGACCCAGAGACGCAGAGACACTGAGACGCAGAGACACTGAGACCAGGAGATGCATAGATGCAGAGACTCAGGGACTCTGAGACTCAGAGAAGCAGAGACCCTGAGACGCAGAGACCCTGAGACGCAGAGACACTGAGACCCAGAGACACTGAGACGCAGAGACACTGAGACCCAGAGGCACTGAGACGCAGAGACACTGAGACCCAGAGTCGCAGAGACGCAGAGGCTCTGAGACGCTGAGACGCTGAGACTCTGAGACGCAGAGACACTGAGACCCAGAGACGCAGAGACACTGAGACCCAGAGACGCAGAGACCCTGAGACACTGACACGCAGAGATGCTGAGACGCAGAGATGCAGAGACTCTGAGACGCAAAGACTCTGAGGCGTAGAGACGAGGAGACCCTGTGACGCAGAGACGCTGAGATGCAGAGACGCAGAGACTCTGAGACGCAGAGACGCTGAGACACTGAGAGACTGAGACGCAGAGACACAGAGACGCAGAGAGACAGAGACCATGAGACGCAGAGACTCTGAGGCGCATAGACGCTGAGACCCAGAGACGCAGAGTAACTGAGACGCTGAGACACTGAGCCGCAGAGACACTGAGATGCAGAGACGCAGAGACTCAGAGACCCTGAGACGCAGAGACGCAGAGACACTGAGACCTAGAGACGCTGAAACGCAGAGACCCTGGGAACCAGAGATGCTGAGACGCAGAGAGACTGAGACCCAGGGACTCTGAGACGCAGAGAAGCAGAGATCCTGAGACGCAGGGACGCATAGACGTACAGACGCAGAGAAGCAGAGACGCAGAGACCCTGAGACCCACAGACGCTGAGACGCAGAGACTCTGAGATGCAGAGACACAGAGATACTGAGACCCAGGGATGCAGAGATGCTGAGATGCAGAGACCCTGAGACGCAGAGACGCAGAGAAGCAGAGACCCTGAGACGCAGGGATGCATAGACCCTGAGACCCAAAGACGCAGAGACACTGAGACCCAGAGACGCTGAGAGGCAGAGACCCTGTGACCCAGAGACGCAGAGACACTGAGACTAAGGGGCTCTGAGACGCAGAGAAGCAGAACGCAGAGACCCTGAGACCCAGAGACGCTGAGAGGCAGAGATCCTGGTACCCAGAGACGCTGAGACGCAGAGATCCTGGTACCCAGAGACGCTGAGACGCAATGACACTGAGACCCAGGGACTCTGAGACGCAGAGAAGCGGAGACCTTGAGATGCAGGGACGCATAGACGCAGAGACACAGAGAACCTGAGACGCAGAGAGACTGAGACCCAGAGACGCAGAGACACTGAGACGCAGAGACACTGAAACGCAGAGACACAGAGACACTGAGACGCAGAGACGCTGAGACACTGAGACGCAGAGACGCTGAGACTCTGAGATGTAGAGACGCTGAGACGCAGAGACGCTGAGACGCGGAGAGGCTGAGACACAGAGACGCTGAGGATCAGAGACGCAGAAACTCAGAGACGCAGGGACACTGAGACGCTGAGACGCAAGAACGCTGAGACCCTGAGATGCAGAGACGCTGAGACGCAGAGACGCAGAGACGCTGAGATGCAGAGACACTGAAACCCAG
>NW_027649960.1:275000-287092 GCF_965287045.1 Carcharhinus amblyrhynchos | reverse complement strand
TCAGTGTCTCAGAGTCACAGTGTCTCTGTGTCTCAGTTGTCTCATTGTCTAGGTGTCTCGATGTCTCAGAGTCTCAGTATCACTCTGCCTCAGTGTCACTGTGCCTCCGTGTCTCAGTGTGTCAGTGTCTCTTTGCATCAGTTTCTCACTGTCTCAGAGTCTCAGAGTCTCAGTGTCACAGTCTCTCTGCGCCTCAGTGCCTCAGTGTCTCAGTTTCTCTGCGTCTCTGTGTCTCAGTGTCTCTTTGTCTCAGCGTCTCAGTGTCTCAGTGTCTCTGTGTCTCTGTGCCTCAGTGTCTCAGTGTCTCAGAGCCTCAGTGTCTCTGTGCCTCAGTGTCGCTGTGCCTAAGTGTCTCAGTGTCTCAGAGCCTCAGTGTCTCTGTGCCTCAGTGTCACTGTGGCTAAGTGTCTCTATCTCTGTCTCTCTCTCGCTATCTCTATCTCTCTGTGTGTCTGTCTCTCTCTGTCTCTCAATGTCTCTCTCTCTCTTCCTCTCTCTGCCTCTCTCTCTGTCTCTCTCTCTCTCTCTATCTATCTCTGTCTCTCTCTCTCTCTCACTGTCTCTGCCTCTCTATCTCACTCTGTCTCTCTCTTCTCTCTCTGTCTGTCTCTCCCTCTGTCTCTCTCTCAGTCTGTCTTTCTCTCTGTCACTCTCTCGGTCACTGTGATTCCCCTCTCTCTCCCTCTGTCTCTCTCTCCCTCACTCTGTCTCTCTCTCACTCTCTCTGTCTCTCTCACTCTGTATCTCTCTCACTCTGTCTCTCACTCTGTCTCTCTCTCTCTCACTCAGTCTCTCTCTCTCTCTCACTGTGTCTCTCTCTCTCTCTCCCCCTGTCACTCTCTCTGTCTCTCTGTCAGTCTCTCCCTTTCTCTCCCACTCTGTCTCTCGCTCTGTCTTCACTCTGTCCCTCAATCTTTGTCTCTCACTCTCTCTCTCCATCTCGCTTTCTCTGTCTCTCATCTGTATCTCTCTCAAACTGTCTCTCTCTCTGTCTCTCTCTCTGTCTCTCTCACTCTCTCTCTATCTCTCTGTCTCTCTCTCTCTCAGTCTCTCTGTCTCTCTCTCTCTCTCTCTGTCTCTCTGTCTCTCTGTATCTCTCTGCCTGTCTGCCCGTCTCTCTCTCTCGCTCACTCTGTCTTTCTCTGTCTCTCTCTTCTCTGTCTCTCTCTCTCTGTCTCTCACTGTCTCGGTATCTCACTCTGTCTCTGTCTCTCTCTCTCTCTGTCTCTCTCTCTCTGTCTCTCTCTCTCTGTCTCTCTCCCCTTGTCTCTCTCGCTGTATCTCTCTCTCTCTCTGTCTCTCTCTCTCTGTCTCTCACGCTCTCTCTGTCTCTGTCTCTCTGTGTCTCCCCCATCGCTTTCTCTGTCTCTTGCTCTCTCTGTCTCTGTCTCCCTGTCACTCTCTCTCTCTCCTTGTCTCTCTCTCTCTCTGTCTCTCTCTCCCTCTGTCTCTCCCTTGTCTCTCTCTCTCTCTCTGTCTATGTCTCACTCCATCTCTGTCTCTGTCTCTCTCTCACTCTCTGTCTCTCTCCCTTCCACTCTGTCTTTCTTTCTCTCTCTGTCCCTCTCTGTCTCACTCTCTCTCTCTACCTCTGTCTCCCTCTCACTCTTTCTCTCTCTTTCACTCTTTCTCTCTCTTTCACTCTCTCTCTGTCTCTCTCTCTCCCTCTGCCTCTCTGTCATTCTCTCTCTTTCTCTCTCCCTGTCTCTTCATCTCTCTCTGTCTCACTGTCTCCCTCTCTCTCTGTCTCTCTCTCTCTGTCTTTCTCTCTGTCTCTCTCACTCCGTCTCTCTCCCTCTCTGTCTCTCTGGCTCTCTCTCTGGCTGTCTCTCTCCCTCTGTCTCTCTCTTTCTCTTTCCCTCTGTCTCTCTCTCTCCGTCTCTCTCTGTTTTTCTCTCTGTCTCTCTCTCTGTCTCTTACATTCTCTGTCTGTCTGTCTCTCTCAGTCTGTCTCTCTCTCTCTGTCACTCTCTCTCCGTCTGACTTTCTCTCTGTCCCTCTCTCTCTGTCACTCTGTTTCTCTCCCTCTCTCCCTCTGTCTCTCTCTCTCTTTCGCTGTCACTCTCTCACTCTCTCTCTCCCTCTATTTTCTCTCTCTCTGCCTCTCTCTCTCTCTCTCACTTTGTCTCTGTCTGTTTCTCTCTCTCTGTCTCTCTGTCTCTGCCTCTCTCTCTGTCTCTGTCTCTCTCTCTGTCTTTATCTCTCTCTCTGTTTCTCACGCTGCCTCTCACTCTTTTCTCTGTCATTCTCTCTCAGTCTTTGTCTTTCTCTCTCCCTCAATCTCTCTCTCTGTCACTGTCTCCCTGTCACTCTCTCTCCTTGTCTCTCTCTCATTCTCTCTCTCTGTCTCTCTCTGCCATTCTCTGTCTCTCTCTCTGTGTCTCTGTGTCTCGCCCATCTCTCTCTCTGTCACGCTCTCTCTGACCCTCTGTCTCTCTCTCTCTCTCTGTCTCTCTCACTGCCTCTCTCTGTTTCTCTCTCTCTCTCTGTCTGTCCCATCTCTCTCTGTCTCTCTCCCTCTCTGTCACTGTCTCCCTATCACTCCCTCTCTCTCTCGCCCTCTCTCGCTGTCTCTCTCATTCTCTCCCTCTGTCTCTCTCTCTCTGTCATTCTCTGTCTCTCTCTGTCTCTCAGTGTCTCCCCCATCTCTCTCTCTGTCTCTCTCCCTCTCTGTCTCTGTCTCCCTATCACTCTCTCGCTCCATGTCGCTATCTCTCACTCTCTCTCCCTCTCTCGCTGTCTCTCTCTCTCTCTGAATCTATCTCTCTCTATCTCTCTCTGACTCTCCCTCAGTTTGTCTCTCTCTGTCTCTCTCTCTCTCTCTGACACTCTCTCTCCCTGTCTCTCTCTCTCTGTGCCTCTCTCGATCTCACCCTTTCTCTCTCTCTCTTGCTGTTTCTCTCTCTCTCTCCCTCTCTCTCTCAATCTCTGTCTTTCTCTCTCTCACTCTCTCTGTCTGTCTTTCTCTCTCACTCTCTGTCTCTCCCTCTGTCTCTGTCTGTCTGTCTCTCCCTCTCTGTATCTCTTTCTTTCTCCCTCTGCCTCTCTGTCTCTCTGTCTGTCTCTCTCTGTCTCTCTCCCTCTCTGTCACTCTCTCCCGCTGTCTCTCTCTCCCTCTCTCTCGCTGTCTCTCTCTCTCTCACACTGTCTCTCTCTCTCTGTCTCTCTCCCTCTGTCTCTCTCACTGTCCCCCTCTCTCTCTCTCCTTCTCTCTCTCCCTCGGTCTCTCTCTCTCAGTTTGTCTTCCTCTCTGTCTCTCTCTCCCTCTGTCACTCGGTTTCCCTCTCTCTCTCCCTCTGTCTCTCTCTCTCTCCCTCACTCTGTCTTTCCCTTTGTTAATCTCTCTCTCTCTTTCTCTCTCTCTCACTCTGTCTCTCACTCTGTCTCTCAATCTGTCTCTCACTCTGTCTCTCTCTCTCACTCTGTCTCCCTGTCACTCTCTGACTCTCTCTCCCTCTCTCTCTCTGCCTCTCATTCTCTCTCTCTCCTTGTCTCTCTCTCTCTCTCTCTCGCTGTCTGTCTCTCTCTGTCTCTGTTTCACACTCTGTCTCTCACTCTGTCTCTCCCTGCCTCTCTCTTGGTCCCTGTCTCTCTCTGACTCTCTCTCTCACTCACTCTCTCTGTCTCTCTCTGTCTCCCTGTCACTCTCTGACTCTCTCTCAATCACTCTCTCTTTCTGCCACTGTCTCTCTCTCTCTCTCCCTCTCGCTCTCTCACTCTTTCTCTCTCTCTCTGTCTCTCTATCTCTCTGTCTCTCTAACTCCCTCTGCCTCTCTGCCTGTCTCTCTCTTTCTCTCTCCGTCTGTCTTCCGCTCTCTCTGTCTCACTGTCTCCCTCTCTCTCTGTCTCTCTCTGTCTCTCTCTCTCTATATATCTCTCTCTCCCTCTGCCTCTCTGTCTGTCTCTCTCTCTTTCTCTCTCCCTCTGTATCCCTCTCTCTCTCTGCCTCTCTTTGTCTCTCTCTCTGTCTCTGTCTCTTACTCTCTCTCTCACTCTCTGTCTCTATCTATCCCTCTCTGTCGCTCACTCTGTATCTATCTCACTCTGTCTGTCTGTCTCTCTCTGTCTCTCTCTCTCTGTCTCTGTCTTTGTCTCTTTCTCTCTCTCACTATGTCTCCCTCTCTCTGTTGCTCACGCTGTCTCTCAGTCTGTCTCTCTCTGTCTGTCTGTCTCTCTCTCTCTGACTTTGTCTCTCTCTCACTCTGTCTCTCTCTCTGTCTCTCTGTCCTTCTCTCTGCCTCTCACTCTGTCGCTGTCTCTCTCTTGGTCTCTGACTCTCTCTCTCTCCATCTCTCTCTCTCTCACTTGGTTTCTCTCTCTGTCTCTCTCTCTCACTCTTTCTGTCTGCCTGTCTCACTCTCTCACTCACTCTCTCTCACTCACTCTCTCATTCTCTCTCTGCCTCTCTCTTAGTCTCTCTATCCCTCTCTCTCAGTCTTGCCCTCTCTGTCTCTCTCTCTCTCTCTGATTCACTCTCTCTCTCTGACTCTCTCTTTCTGTCTCTCTCTGTGTTTTTCTCTCTCACTCTGTCTCTCTCTCTCTGTCCTTCTTTGCCTCTCACTCTGTCTGTCTCTGTGTCTCTCTCGGTCTCTGTCTCTCTCTCTCTCTCTGTCTCTCTTTCTCTCTCTCTCTGTCTGTCTCTCTCTCTCTCTCTCAGTCTCTCTATCTCTCTCTCTCAATCTTTCCATCTCTGTCTCTCTCTCTCTGTTTCACACTCTCTCTCTTTCTGTCTCTCTCTTTCTGTCTCTCTCTTTCTGTCTCTCTCTGTGTTTCTCTCTGTCTGTCTGTCTGTCTGTCTCTCTCTCTCACACTCGCTGTCCCTCTGTCTCTCAACTGCTCTCTCTCTGTCACTCTCTCTGCCTCAGTCTGTCTTTCTCTCCGTCTCTCGCTCTCTCTGTCAATCTGTTTCTCTCTCTCTCTCCCTCTGTCTCTCTCTCTCCCTCTGTCTCTGTCTCTTCCTCACCCTCTCTCTGCCTCTCTCTCACTCTCTCTCTGCCTCTCTTTCTGTCTGTCTCTCTCTCTCACTCTCTCAGTTTGTCTCACTGTCTGTCTTGCTCTCACTTTCTCTCTCTCTCTCTCACTCTCTCTCTCTTTCTCACTCTCTCTGACTCTCTCTGACTTTCTCTCTCTCTCTGTCCCTCTCACTCTTACTCTGTATCACTCTCTCTCTCTGCCTCTCTCTCTCTCTGCCTCACACTCTCTGCCTCACTCTCTCTCTGTCTCTCTCTCTCTCTTTCTCTCTCACTCTGTCTCCCTCTCTCACTCTCCCTCTCTGTCTCTCTCTTACTCACTCTCTGTCTCTCTCTCTCACTGTCTCTCTCTCACTGTCTCTCTCTCTCCTGTCTCTGTCTCAGTGTCACTCTCTCTCTCTCCTTGTCTCTGTCCCTCTCACTCTCTGTCTCTCTCTCTCTCCCTCTCCATCTCTCTCTCTCTCCCTCTGCCTTGCTGTCTGTCTGTCTGTCTCTCTCTTTGTCTTTTTCTCTCCCTCTCTGTCTCTCTTTCTCTCCCACTGTCTCTCTCTCTCTCACACACATTGTGTCTCGCTCAGTCTCTCTCTCTCTCTCTCTGTCACTCTGTTTCTCTCTCTCTCTCCGTCTGTCCCTCTCTCTCCCTCTGTCTCTGTCTCTCTCTTACTCTCTCTCTCTGTCCTTCTCTGTATCTCTCTCCCTCTATCACTCTCTCCCTCTGTCTGTCTGTCTCTCTCTCTGTCCCCCTCTCTCTCACTCGGTCTCTCTCTCTCCCTGTCTCTCTCTCCATTGTCACTCTCTCTCTCTGTCAATCTCTCTCTCACTTTGTCACTCTCTCTCTCTCCCTCTCTCTCTCTCTCCCTCTGCCACTCTCTGTCTCTTTCTGTCTCTCTCTCTCACTCTCACTCTCTCTCTGTCTCTCTCTCTCACCCACTCTGCCTCTCTCTGTCTCTGTCTCTGTCTCTCTCTGTCTCTCTGTCTGTCTCTCACTTTCTCTCTCCCCCTCTGTCTCACTCTCTCTCATTCTGTCTCATTCTCTCTCTTCCTCTGTCTCATTCTCTCTCTCTGTCAATCTACCTCGCTCACTTTGTCTCTCCCTCTATCTCTCTCTCTCTCTGTCTCTCTCTCTGTCTCTCTCTCTCACGCACTCTATCACTCACTCTGTCTCTGTCTCTGCCTCTCTCTCTGTCTCTCTGTCTGTCTCTCTCTCTTCTCTCTTTCCCTCTGTCTCTCTCACTTTCTCTCTCTCTCTCCCTCTGCCTCTCTCTCTGTCCCCTTCTCACTCTCATTCTGTCTCACTCTCTCTTTCCCCCTCTACCTCCCTCCTGTCTCTCTCTCTGTCATCTCTCTTTTCTTCTCTCTCTGTCTCTCTCTCTTTCTCTCTCTCTCTGTCTCTCTGTCCGTCACTCTGTTTCTCTCTCTCTCACCCTGTCTCCCTGTCACTCTCTGACTCTCTGACTCTTTGACTATCTTTCTCTGCCTCTGCATCTCTCTCTCACTATCTGTCTCCCTCTCTCTCACTCACCCTGACTCTCTCTGTCTCTCTCTTACTCTCTCCGTCTCTCTCTCTCTCACACACACACACTGTCTCTCTCACTCTCGCTCTCTCTCTCTCTCAATCTCTGTGTCTCCCTCTCTCACTCCCTCTGTCTCTCTCACTCTCACTCTCTCACTCTGTCTCTCTCTCCCTGTCTCTCGCTCGGTCCCTGTCTCTCTCTCTCTCCCTCTCTGTCTCTCCCTCTCTCTGTCTCTCTCTCCCTGTCTCTCTCTCTCTCTCTGACTCCCTCTCTCTCTGACTCTCTCTCTCTGTCTGTCACTCTGTCTCTGTCTGTCTGTCTCTCCCTCTCTCTGTCTCTCTCTCTGTCTCTTACATTCTCTCTCTGTCTCCCTCTCTGTCTCTCTCTCTGTCACTCTCTCTCAGTCTGTATTTCTCTCTATCTTTCCCTCTGTCACTCTCCTCTCTACTTGTCTCTGTCTCTCTCTCACTCTGTCTCTCCTCTCTTTCTCTTCCTCTCTCACTGTGTCTCTCCCTCTGTCTCTCTCTCTCTCCCACCCTCTGTCTTTCTCTCTCAGTCTGTCTTTCTCTCTGCCTATCTCTCTCAGTCTCTGTCTCCCTCTCTCTCACTCTCTCTGTGTCTCTCTCACTCTGTCGCTCTCTCTCTCCCTCATCCCTCTCTCTTTCTCTCGCTCACTCACTCTCTGTCTCTCTGCTTGTCTCTGTCTCTCTCTCCCTCTGTCTCTCTCTCTCTCTCTGTGAATATCTCTCTCTCTCTGTCTCTCCCTCTGTCTCTGTCTGTCAGTCTCTCCCTCTCTGTCTCTTTCTCTCTCCTCTGTCTCTCTGTCTGTCTCTCTCTTTCCCTCTCCCTCTGTATCTCTCTCTGTCCCACTCTCTGCCTCTCTCTGTTTCTCTCTCTCTGTCTCTCTCTCTCTGTCTCTCCCTGTGTTTCTCTCTGTCTGTCTGTCTGTCTGTCTCTCTCTCTCTCTCTCTCTCTCTCACACTCGCTGTCCTCTGTCTCTCAACTGCTCTCTCTCTGTCACTCTCTGTTTTTCTCTCTCTCTGTCTCTCTATCTCTCTGTCTCTCTCTCTCACTCTCTCTGTCTCTGTCTCTCTGTGTCTCCCCCATCTCTCTCTCTGTCTCTCTCTCTCTGTCTCTCTCTCTCCCTCTATCCCTCTCTGCCTGTCAATCTCTCTCTATCTCTCTCTGTCTCACCTGTCTCTCTCTCTCTGTCACTGTCTCTCCCTCAGTCTATTTTTCTCTCTGTCACTCTCTTTCTCTCTCTCTCTCTCCCTCTGTCTCTCTCTCTCCCTCTCTGTTGCCAATCTCTCTCTCTATCTCTCTCTGTCTCAGTCTGTCTCTCTCTCTCTGTCACTCTCTCTGCCTCAGTCTGTCTTTCTCTCCTTCTCTCGCTCTCTCTGTCACTCTGTTTCTCTCTCTCTCTCTCCCTCTGTCTCTCTCTCTCTCTCTCTGTCTCTGTCTCTTCCTCACCCTTTCTCTGCCTCTCTCTCACTCTCTCTCTGCCTCTCTTTCTGTCTGTCTCTCTCTCTCACTCTCTCAGTTTGTCTCACTGTCTGACTTGCTCTCACTTTCTCTCTCTCTCTCACACTCTCTCTGTCTCACTCTCTCTGACTTTCTCTCTCTCTGTCCCTCTCACTCTTATTCTGTATCACTCTCTCTCTCTGCCTCTCTCTCTCTCTGCCTCACACTCTCTGCCTCACTCTTTCTCTGTCTCTCTCTCTCTCTCTGCGTCCACTCTCGCTCACTCTCTCTGTCTCTCTCTCTCTCTCTCTGCGTCACTCTCTCTCTCTGTCTCTCTCTCTTTCTCTCTCACTCTGTCTCCCTCTCTCTCACTCTCTGTTTCTCTCTCTCACTCACTCTCTGTCTCTCTCTCTCACTGTCTCTCTCTCACTGTCTCACTCTCTCTGTCTCTGTCTCAGCGTCACTCTCTCTCTCTCCTTGTCTCTGTCCCTCTCACTCTCTGTCTCTCTCTCTCCCTCTCCATCTCTCTCTCCTCTCTGCCTTGCTGTCTGTCTGTCTGTCTCTCTCTTTGTCTTTTTCTCTCCTCTCTGTCACTCTCTCTCTCTCACACATTGTGTCTCCCTCAGTCTCTCTCTCTCTGTCACTCTGTTTCTCTCTCTCTCTCCGTCTGTCCCTCTCTCTCCCTCTGTCTCTGTCTCTCTCTTACTCTTTCTCTCTGTCTTTCTCTGTATCTCTCTCCCTCTATCTCTCTCTCTCGCTCTGCTCTCTCTCTCTCTCTGTCTCTCTCTCTCTCTCTGTCCCCCTCTCTCTCACTTGGTCTCTCTCTCTCCCTGTCTCTCTCACTTTGTCACTCTCTCTCTCTCTCTCCTCTCTCTCTCTCTCCCTCTGCCACTCTCTCTCTCTTTCTGTCTCTCTCTCTCACTCTCACACTCTCTCTGTCTCTCTCTCTCTCTCACCCACTCTGCCTCTCTCTCTGTCTCTGTCTCTCTCTGTCTCTGTCTCTCTCTGTCTCTCTGTCTGTCTCTCTCTTTCTCTCTCCCTCGGTCTCTCACTTTCTCTCTCCCCCTCTGTCTCACTCTTCATTCTGTCTCATTCTCTCTCTTCCTCTGTCTCATTCTCTCTCTCTGTCAATCTCTCTCGCTCACTTTGTCTCTCCCTCTATCTCTCTCTCGCTGTCTCTCTCTCTCTCACGCACTCTATCATTCACTGTGTCTCTGTCTCTGCCTCTCTCTCTGTCTCTCTGTCTGTCTCTCTCTTTCTCTTTCCCTCTGTCTCTCTCACATTCTCTCTCTCTCTCCCTCTGCCTCTCTCTCTGTCCCTTTCTCACTCTCATTCTGTCTCACTCTCTCTTTCCCCCTCTATCTCCCTCTGTCTCTCTCTTTTCATCTCTCTTTCTTTCTCTCACTCTGTCTCTCTGTCTCTCTCTCTATCTCACTGTCCGTCACTCTGTTTCTCTCTCTCTCACCCTGTCTCCCTGTCACTCTCTGACTCTCTGACTCTTTGACTATCTCCTCCTGCCCTCTGTCTCTCTCTCTCACTATCTGTCTCCCTCTCTCTCACTCACTCTGACTCTCTCTGTCTCTCTCTTACTCTCTCCCTCTCTCTCTCTCACATACTGTCTCTCTCACACTCGCTCTCTCTCTCTCTCAATATCTGTGTCTCCCTCTCTCGCTCCCTCTGTCTCTCTCTCTCTCACTCTCTCTGTCTCTCTCTCTCTCTCACTCTCACTCTCTCACTCTGTCTCTCTCTCTCTATCTCTCTCTCGGTCCCTGTCTCTCTCTCTCTCTCCCTCTCTGTCTCTCCCTCTCTCTGTCTCTCTCTCCCTGTCTCTCTCTCTCTCTCTGACTCCCTCTCCTCTGACTCCCTCTCTCTCTGACTCTCTCTCTCTGTCTGTCACTCTGTCTCTGTCTGTCCGTCTCTCCCTCTCTCTGTCTCTCTCTCTGTCTCTGTCTCTCTCTCTGTCTCTGTCTCTTACATTCTCTCTCTGTCTCCCTCTCTGTCTCTCTCTCTCTGTCACTCTCTCTCAGTCTGTATTTCTCTCTATCTTTCCCTCTGTCACTCTCTCTCTCTACTTGTCTCTGTCTCTCTCTCACTCTGTCTCTCTCTCTTTCTCTTCCTCTCTCATTGTGTCTCTCCCTCTGTCTCTCTCTCTCTCCCACCCTCTGTCTTTCTCTCTCAGTCTGTCTTTCTCTCTGCCTATCTCTCTCAGTCTCTGTCTCCCTCTCTCTGTCTCTCTCTCACTCTGTTGCTCTCTCTCTCTGTCTCTCTCTCTCCCTCATCCCTCTCTCCTTCTCTCGCTCTCTCGCTCTCTCTGTCTCTCTGCTTGTCTCTGTCTCTCTCTCCCTCTGTCTCTCACTCTCTCTGTGAATATCTCTCTCTCTCTGTCTCTCCCTCTGTCTGTCAGTCTCTCCCTCTCTGTCTCTCTCTCTCTCCCTCTGTCTCTCTGTCTGTCTCTCTCTTTCTCTCTCCCTCTGTATCTCTCTCCCTGTCTCACTCTCTGTCTCTCTCTGTTTCTCTCTCTCTGTTTCTCTCTCTCTGTCTCTCTCTATCTGTCTCTCTCCCTCTATCTCGCTCTCTTTGGCTCCCACTCTGTCTCTCTCTCACACACTGTCTCTCTCTCTGTCTCTCTCTCTCTCTCCCCCTCTCACTCTCTCACTGTCTCTCTCACTCTCTGTCTCTCTCTCTGTCTGTCTGTCTCGCTCTCAGTGTGTCTTTTTCTCTGTCTCTCTCTCCCTCTGTCAGTCTGTTTCCCTCTCTCTCTCCCCTCTCCCTCACTCTGTTTCTCCCTCTGTTATTCTCTAACTCTCTCTGTCTCTCTCTCTGCCTCTCTCTCTGTCTCTCTCTCTGTATCTCACTCTGTTCTCTGTCTCTCTGTCTGTCTCTCTCTCCCTTTCTCTCTCCCTCTGTCTCTCACACAGTCTCTCACTCTCTCTCTCACTCGCTGTCTCTATCTCCCTCTTTTTGTCCCCTCACCCTCTCTCTCTGTCTCTCTCTCTCTCTGACTCTCTCTCTCTCATTCTGTCTCTCTCTCGCTCTCTCTCTGTCTCCTTTTCTCTCTCCCTCTGTCTCTCTCTCTCTTTCTCCCTCTGTCTTTCTCCCCGCGTCTCTCTCATTTTCTCTCTCTCTCTCTCTCTCTCTCTCCCTCTGTCTCTCTCTCTCTCTCTCTGCTCTCTCTCACTCTCTCTCTCACTCTCCCTGTCTCTCTCCCTGTCTGTCTGTCTGTCCCTCTCTCTGTATCACAGTGTCTCTCTCTCTCTCTCTCTCTCTGTCTCCCTCATCTCTCTCTCTGTCTCTCGCTCTCTCTGTCTCTGTCTCTCTGTCACTTTCTTTCTATCCTTGACTCTGCCTCTCTCTCTCCTTCTGTCTGTCTGTCTGTCTCTCCCTTTCTGGCTCTCTCTCTCTCTCCCTCTTTCTCTCTCCCACTGTCTCTCTCTCCCTGTCTTTCTCTCTCTCTCTCGATCTATCTCTCTCTCTGTCTCTCTCTCTCTCAGTCTGCCTTTCTCTCTGTCTCTGTCTCTCTCTGTCACTGTTTCCCTCTTGCTCTCCCTCACTCTGTCTCTCCCTCTGTTAATCTCTCACTCTCTCTGTCTTTCTTTGTTTCTTCCTCTGTCTCTCTCTCTCTCACTGTCTCTCTCTCTCTGTCCCTTTGTCTCTCTCTCTCTGCCTGTCTTCTCTTTCTCTCTGCCAGTCTCTCGCTCTCTTCTCTCTCACTCTCTCTCTCACTCTCTCTCTCTCTCTCTCTTCTCTCTCTCTCTCTCTCTCTCTGTCTCTCTCTCTCTCTGTCTCGCTCCCTCTGTCTCTCACTCTCTTGCTGTGCCTCTGTCTGTCTCTCTGTCCTTGTCTCTCTCTCTCACTCCGTCTCTCTCTCTCTGTCTCTC
Source organism: Carcharhinus amblyrhynchos (assembly GCF_965287045.1). Taxonomy (NCBI): domain Eukaryota; kingdom Metazoa; phylum Chordata; class Chondrichthyes; order Carcharhiniformes; family Carcharhinidae; genus Carcharhinus; species Carcharhinus amblyrhynchos. The sequence continues at coordinate 275,269 of NW_027649960.1, read as the reverse complement.
TCTCTCTCTGTCCCGCTCTCTTTGTCTCTCTGTCTGTCACTCTGTTTCTCTCTCTCTCTGTCTCTCACTCTGTGTGTCTGTCTCTCTCTCTCTGTCTCTCTCTCTGTCTGTCTGTCTGTCTCTGCCTCTCTCTGCCTCTCTCTCAGTCTCTGTCTCTCCCTCTCTCACACTCTCTCTCTGCCTCTCTCACTCTATTTCTCTCGTCTCTCTCTTTCCCTCTCCCTCTGTCTCTCTCTCGCACTCTGTCTCTATCTGTTCCTCTGTCTCCT